>NC_141033.1:3520000-3717500 GCF_052040795.2 Danio rerio
AAAAAAAGTAAAATTTTTTAGATGTAAACAAAGAATTCCACATAGAAAAAGGGTACCAAACTGTTAATTCCAGATTAAAAGGCAAAATTATGAGATGCAAATACTGAACTCTGAGGAAAAAAAAATAAAATAGATAATAATAAAAAAATATAAATAATAATAATAAATAATATACAAATAAAATCACTGAAATGGTTATGTGTAAAGTGTTCCAAGTTGGAAAAGGGTGCTATTTAAACTCTTAATTCCATGAAAAAAAGACAAAATTAGGAGATCTAGATGCTGAACTCCAAGGAAAATAATAAATAAATAAATAAATAAATAAATAAATAAATAAATAAATAAATAAATAAATAAATAAATAAACAAATAATCATTATCATTATTATTGTCATTATTATTATTATTTTTATTATTATTATTAATATTAATATTATTATTACTACTACTACATTGATATACAAATTAAATCACTGAAATGTTTAGGTGTGAACAAAGAATTCCAAGTGGGAAAAGGATACTAATTTAAACTCTTAATTCCAAGAGAAAAAAAAGATGTAGATGCTGAACTCCAAAGAAAATAATAAATAAATAATAATAATAAATATAACAATAATAATAATAATTGTTGTTGTTGTTGTTGTTGTTGTTGTTGTTGTTGTTGTTGTTGTTGTTGTTGTTGTTGTTATTATTATTATTATTATTATTATTATAAATTAATATACAAGTAAAGTTACTGAAATGTTTAGGTGTTTTTTTTTATAAAATAAATATAAAATTGCAGGATGTAAACTCAAAATTTCAAGTCAGACTTGAGATACAAACTGAGAAAAAAAACGTAGTTGAGAGCTTGCAGTTGTGTGGCAGACATAGCAGCTTATTGTAGATAAAAAAAATCTTCCATTTAGACAGAAAGATATAAAGTGACAGCCCGCAGTTCATTTTGTTTCTAAGTGGCATCTAAAGGCCAGATGTGCCCTCTGTGAAGGCCAAGCCCACTGGTGCCATGCTTTCGTGACCCCTCGCATCTGTGTGTTTAGTACAGCGGGAAAGCAACGTGCGACATTCTGTGGCCTGCGTTTAATTGAGTTGAACTCAACTGTGGTATTTGTGATGTGCTGCACACACTGCGCTCCAGCAAGATAACAATGCTGTGGTCACTTAGAAGCCTTCCAGGGCTGCAAGACCTTCTGGAAAAGTAAGAAAATTATTGAAAGACTTACAGGAAAACACACCGAAACCCTTTGTAGCATACTAAAGACAATTGAACGATAACAGTATTTACTATGAAGATGTAACTGGCTTTAAGGATTCAGCCGCCACTTTATTAGGTACACATTACTGGTATTAGTTTGGACCCCCTTAGACAGGAGTGGCACCCTCTTCTGCTGCTGTAGCCCATCTGCCTCAAGGTTGGACGTGTTGTGTGTTCAGAAATGCTCTTCTGCAGACCTTGGTTGTAACGAGTGCTTATTGAAGTTGCCTTTCTATCAGCTGGAACCAGTCTGGCCATTTTCCTCTCTGGTGAGTGTAGTTTTCAGTCATGTGACCTGTTTGGAAACCAATAATCCAATGTAGAGTAATCTCTCTACAATTTCTAACTTTTCGATTTAGTTTGTACTAACTTGTACAATCTCATTTATATTAACTCTTGTACTTAATTTTGTATTTACTCCCCCAATGATGATTGGGCCTCTACCTTAATTAAATCAAATGAATTTGCATGAATTAACCACTTTTTCCAAACGGTTAATTATTACTAAATTTACTGTACATGGAGATGTAAGTGTCTTTGAAAAGTATTATGGTGTAGTAGTCACGTGACCTGTTTGGAAACCAATGAAATGTCAAGTTAAATGCCATAAAATGAACACCGCTGTGGTCACTTAGAAGCCTTCCAGGATGATGAGACCTTCTGAGAAAGTTACAAAATTATGAAAAGACTTTCAGGAAAACACACACTGACTGAGGACCAGAACCTAAACCCTTTGTTAGGCCTAAATATTTTCCTGAGTATACATGAACATCATTAAAATTAAATTAAATTAAATTAAATTAAATTAAATTAAATTAAATTAAATTAAATTAATTTAATTTAATTTAATTTAATTTAATTTAATTTAATTTAATTTAGTTTTGTTTAAAAAATAAATATAATCTATTTTTATTTTGTTTTGTTAATTTTAATTAGTTTAATTTAATTTACTTTAATTTAGTTTTGTTTAAATAAAAAATGTATTTATATTAAATTTTCTTTTGTTTGTTGAATTATTTTTTTACTCAATTTAATAAATTTAATTTAATTTTGTTTATTTCATAAAATTTTATTTTTTATTTAATTAAGTTTTGTTTATTTAATTTAATAAAATTGTGTTTAATTATTTTTTGTTTATTTAAATTGAATTATATTTTGTATTTAATAAAATATTGTTTATTTATTTTGTTTAATTTTATCAAATTTTTGTATAATTTAATCTAATTTTGTTTTGTTTAAATAAAATAAAATTAAATAAATTTGATTTATTGTCATTTATTTAGTTTAATTTAATTTAGTTTAATTTATTTAAATCTAATTTTATTTAGTTTTGTTTGTTTATTTTAATTAAATTTTTAATTTAATTTAATTTTGTTTATTTAATTTTATTTAACTTAATTTTTTATTTTAATTAAATTATTTCATTTAATTTTTTATTTTATTTTATTTAACTGTAATTTATTTCCATTGTTTTTTGAGCATACTTAAAATAGTGTGAGTTTATCTCTCTTTTTAATTTAATAAAATTTAATAAAATTGTTTAACTTGATTAAATTAATTTATTTTAATTAACTTTTTTTCCTTCACAATTTATTTAATGTACACCTAATTGCATGACATCATGTGGAACCTATCAATAGACCTATTTGCAGTACAGGTTGTCGCCGTAAAATGACAAACAAAATAACTCTGGCTGTGTCAATCTTTAGTGTGACATCTACTTATAAATAGATCACTATCTGCTCTTCTAGATACAGTGTTGAGAAAAGTGAAAATCACTTTAAATCTGGTCTGATGACTCACAGCGGTTCATTTTTTTACTCCTACTTCTGCATCGTGTGCACTGGGGGAAAAGCCGGCTATTTCTAGTGTCGCCTTTCTGTAAAAATCTGTTCTGATTTTTTTTTTTTTTTGCTTCCCAGAAATGGTCATTACACTCATTATTAATACAGAAATGTCATGCCTTTTATAAGCTTCTTAAATCAAGCATTACATTTAAAAAGAAGAACTAGAAGAAAACATTACAAACAAGAATTCTGTTTGTAATTGTCTTTAATCCCTAATGAGATTAAAAGAGAAATTAATCTGCAAACTCTATAATTATTATTGAGGAATTAGAGTGTTATAGAGAAGATTAACACCATGACGTTTTAATATATCAGTAGAAAATAATTACAGTCATTTATGTTTTGTACAAATATTTATGACTGCACGTCTCTGTTTAATAAATACACATACATATATCCCAAAGAGAAATGATGTTTATGATATCGTTGCATTATTACATACTGTACATAAAAAGTTAAAGGCAAAATTGTTAGCCTTTCTGTGACAATTTAATTATTTTTCACATATTTTTCAAGTAATGTTTAACACAAAATTACATATTTGGTTTTTTTTCTACAGGAGAAAGGCTTGATTATTTTAGTCCGGCTGGAATAAAATTATTTTTAAATTAAAAATGAATAATAAAGTCCATGTTGTTAGCTCCTTTAAGTACAGAGGCAAAATAAATAGGTTTTTAGAAATTAGCTATTAAAATAATATTAAAACATATGAGGGAAGTATGTGTTTTTAGATATACAAAAAAAAAATCTAAAACTGCTATTCTAAAAAACTATTAATAAATATATTTACATTTTCTAAATAATGTATTGGATAATAATAAAAAAGGAGCTCATAAAGAGTTTTTTTACTTTTAATTTTGTTATAATTTTTTTATTTTGTTTAATTTAATTAAATGTTATTTTTCCGGTTAATTTAATTTTGTTTTTTCAATTTAATTTAATTTCCTTTAATTTATTTTCTTTAAATTACTTTATTTTCTTTTTTATTTTATTTTATTGTAATTTATTTTAACAAGTTTTAATTTAATTTTATTAATTTTGATTTAACAGATTTTTTTTTTTTTTTACACAACTTTCCCCCCCTTTTTTTTTTTTTTGGTTTTGTTTAATTTTTATGTTTGTATCATTTGGGTTTTACCAAAAAGCTAGTCCAATTCCATGTTAACATGTCATTGTCCTTGAATTTAGCATCTTTGAGCAAATCCCAAACTTAATCAATTGTCATGATCAGCTCATGTATGCTATGACAGCAATTTTATGCATTCGAATAATACCAATGATGTCAGACTAACAAGATCTGCCATGCAACATGGAACGACAACAATCCGTCTCAATGGAATAATCTCAGCGCATAGATGAATGTCACACCTGTGGTATTCAGGAGCTCATGATGAGATGTGAACGCTTCTCAAACCCGTATTTAAATATCTGCTGACCTCCTCAGAGATTATAAAGACATTAATGTAAATCTTGGAGTCTTCCATCCGCCGAACTGCCAATTTTTTTTCCTCCGGGTGTGCAAAAATCCTTCTCTTTTTCCTGTTTGATTGGTCGGCCACATCTTGGCCTTATGTTCTTGACTGAAGGCCTTTGGGTGTGTGGAATTGTAAGGGCTGTTCAGATTATAATTACCCAACACTTCAGCCGAGTCAAATGAAGAGGGTGAGGGAGGTTAATGGGGTCTCATCAGTAATGTGATCTGTACATCTCAAAGCCAGATTGCTAGGAAAGCAGGCTGTTGTCATCACTTACATCAGGCCTAGGGTGGATTCAGGGGTCTAATGAAAAGAATTGCCAAAAGTTTTTTAATTAAAAATGTGAAGGTTCTACAAAGTTACACTCAGCGTTTGGAATTGACAACCATATTAACTGATAGTTGTGTCTCAAAACTCAAACAGCGCCCTGAATAATTTCTGTATGAATTCTCACCTGTAACCACAGTGACAGTGACTAAAGTAAATATAATACTTTAAGAGTTCACACTTAGCTGATGATTGATTATAAGCAAGTTTGGCATGCTGTTCCGGGAGAGAGCCCTGAGCCCAAAAGCTCCTTGAGCCCTGGGCTCTCTCCCGTTTGCAGGGCGTGAGGGGAGCTTTGAGCTCAGGTAGATCTCGACAACTCCCCCCTTGATAAGAGCTGATGACTAAAATGAATGCTATGAAGAGATATGCTGCAGGATGAGAGATTGACTCTAGTGCCAAAATTTAGATTGATCAATTCACTTGTTGTGCATGTTTTTGGAATGTGGGAGGAAACCAGAGAACCCGGGGAAAACCCACACGAGCACGGGAAGAACAAACTATGCACAGCAACCACCACCGGCCTGTTAAAGGACTAGAACCGGTGATGTTCTTGCTGTGAGACAACAGTGCTAATCACTGGACCACCGTGCCGCCCTATGAAAGGAAAACGGTGGAGAAGTAGGGGTGGAAAAGGGATTCTTCAAACCGAAGACGGCTGTAGTGAGAAACCCTGGCTGTTTATAGTGGGTTAGGACTGGCCTGATTGGTGGATCATACGTAGCTAATGCAGAGCCAGCCGTGCTCAATTATAATCACGTGATCCTCTCGAAATTAGTTTATAAATAAACTTCACTTAGTCACGTCAATAAATAAATATTTATGTAAACAAACATTTTGACATGGCTATTGATGCTTACATTATTAGCATGAGATCTGACTGGTTTCACGTTATATAAAAGCACATGCAAACATCCACACTCGCACTGTAAAACCAAACAGTCAACTTTATCGAATGAAATGAGTTTAGTTAACTCAAATATTACTGAAAGTTAATTCTACTCATTTGAAAAGAGTTTTGAACTCAGTGTTGAAATACCTCATTACTTCAACTTAAATAGAGTAAGTTCACAGTACTCATATAGAGTAGTTTTTTTTTTACTTAAATGGTTTGTAGCAATCTATTTCCTCAAACGATTTGAGTTGCCTTGAGTTGGGTTTTACAGTACTCATTAGGTTTGAGATCTCTTCATTTATTGGGTTTTACTGTGCACAACGAACCTCCATATACATTTTTTAAGACTGGAGCTACGCTTTCTTTCTTTTTTTTTAATTTTTTTTTTACAGTTTTTGTTTTCGCAAATCCACCAGGGGTCGTTGTGTACACTTTTCGAAATTTCGAATTTCTGTTGCAAGTGCCATTCGCGCCTGCTGTTCTCGTGTAAATCTATCAGAGGCCGCTGTTGACTGACTGTATGAATGACTGATCAACTGACCCACCCACTTCATTTACCGACCCACCCACTTCCCTTCCTTTTCCTTTAAATTACGGGAGTTTTCCGGGATAAATAACAAAATGGGTTGGTGGCGGGAGATGGGTCTGAAATACCAGAGATTCCCGGTAGACTCCTGCTCATGTAACCCTGCTGGTCCTACACCACCCAAACCGCTTCGAGCTGGGATCGGTTGCTCTACCAAGGAGGCTAAAATCTATGGCCTCCAGCGTCTATCGCTAGAGCACCTTTAGAGGTCAGAGGAGGGAGGTTTACCTGCACAGCACTTACTAGTTGGCCTCCGTTTCACTCACCCCCCTAAACCTCACTCCCATCTGGGTCAAGGCACCAATGTAACCTAGTCAGTCCTACGACACCCAACCCGCTACGAGCTGGGATCGAACTGATGACCTTCCGCATGGAAGTCGGGCCTATATCGTTTGTCGAATGAGGTTTACCTGCACAGCACTTACTAGCTGGCCTTCGTTACACTCACACATACACCATGCACTCTGGCTACTTCAATAGAGCGACATGCCTAGCACGGCATATCAACAATGTCTCGCGCTGAACGCTGTCAACCAATCACAACAGGCTGTCATTGGACCAATCAGCGCAGATTAGCTTCGCACTAAGGACGGGTCTGGGAACAATTGAATCGCTAAACGATTCATATAGGAGTCGCTGGGATAGTTAGGTAAAAATAAATGCATAACATAAGATAATGAAAGTGTTTTTTGACCTTGCATGCATATCAGACTGTTGTTAGAGGCCCCTAAAACCAAAATATGACCCTTTTTAATGTATAATAGGGGCTATTTAATACCTCAATCTGTGTAACTGTTTCTTTGCTAAAGCTGTTCCAGAGCAATAAATGAAAATGACCACTGTAGAGACGGGTTTTGAAACATTTCGAAGCTTAGACAGATTTGCTTCGCCTCTTTTAGTGTTTCATTAAGCCTCGCTTTGCCCTAACAACAACCAAATCTCACCAACAGAGGCTACACGAACAAAGACTAGACCAAGGAAACATGAGGGTATATATATATAAAACACTAAGGATCACATGACATGAATCAACCAAAGAGAAACCAGACACAGGCGCAGGCGGGGGCGGAGTTGAAAACGGAGCCGTCAAGACGGACAGCTGGGCACTTCGGGACTCAAAGTTGCTGCAGTCATGATGACCGATCACATGGCGTCATCATATTTTTTTTGTTATTTTTATTTATAACAACAAATCGTTTACAAATAAAACAGAATACAGTCTCTACAAACTATACAATAAGGGAGAATTATGAATAAAATATATAACAAATGCATGAGAGAAATAAGGGGAAATGAGGGGTTAATATAATCATAAAAACTAGCAGGTCTATTAAATACAAAGCAATAAGCATAAATTCCAGGAGTTAAACATCAATCTTTAGGCTAATACTTCTTGTTTGAATATGCTAAAAAAGGGTTTACATATATGTACATTAATAGATATAAAAATTCCAATGTAAAAAGCAAAACAAGGTGTTTTGATTGAGTCTATGAGATTATTTTGGATAATGAATGCATTTTCAAATAAACATATTAATCCAAAAAGATTGTGTTGAAAAGAACAAAAGGTAAAATAAGCGAGCGATGTAGAAGTTTCTTAGAAAGAGCAGGTTGCCTTTAAACTGCTACACAGGAAATAAAATATATATTTATATTATAATAATAAAACCATTTTATAATTATTTAATAAAATAGTTCTTTAACTTAGTTTGTTAAGAGAGCTTTAGGGTGGCAGGATCAATGATGATGATTATTTTATTTCAAGTCTGTAAGACTTATTTGAGTTAATATTTCGGTTATTCACAAAAATATTCACTAAAATATATATTTAAATCGTTAATGGAGATAAATGCAGTAAATAGTCTGTATAAAAAAGTTTAAAATAATCCTGTGCAACCTTTATAACCAGATTATATAACAAAAGATGATACGGCAGTAAAATATTTGTAGTCTTTTAATAAGCAAGATGTGTACAGGATAGAGAGGGTGTGAAAAGTGAATTGTTTGTTTTGAAACTTTTGAATCGGATTTTGTCCAATTATAAACCCAAAATACACGTGTTTGTTGTCATGCGGTGAACTCGGCCAATCGTGTAATATCAGTGTCGTCATCAGAGCTCCTGCAGTCGCTCTTCAGAAGCTGCACGGTCTAAGGGTGCTTTCACACCTACACTTTTGTTTCAGAACGTGTCTCGATGCCCAGTTAGCGCGGTTCGATTGGCATATGTAAACAGGGCAATCGCGCTCTGTTCCGCGCCAAAGTAATCGCTCCGAGATCGCTTGAATGAGGTGGTCTCGGCTCGATTGAAACGAACCCTGGAGCGGTTCGATTGCAGTGAGAAAGCGATCCGATCCGAGCGCGGTTATATCACAGTGTTTTATGGATATGTAATAGGCATACGGCTATATGAAGAATTATGAGTAGGGCGGGAAGTTTCACGAGTCTCCGGATGCCCGCAAACGAGTGATGATCTCCCGGTAATCTTGCCTCTCCCTCCCTCAAATAGGCATCGTCGCGCACCCTTCTCACCCCACCGCGTCTCTCCTCAGACATGTCGCGCGCGCGCACCCTGTCAATCACCACCAAACCACCACCTCTCCTGACAGCTGAGCGGGACGCTGCAAAATAAACCCTGACACTCTGACCAATATGAGGAGAGTTTACTCACACGTGACTTGTTTTAGCTCTTTTGGTCCGATTAGAAACTTTGCAGTGTGAAAGCGAACCGCTCCAAGAGCAAAGAGCAACAATGTAACAATTGTAATCTCTGTTTCGGAACAACTGAATCGATTCACAGGTGTGAAAGCACCCTGAGTCTGCCATCTGATCTCGGAGCGCTGTCGCGGTACTTTGATGCCACATGTGACAGTCACGTGGCGTCGCGCAGCATCAATCCGGACAAGATTTCTAACCAGCATGCACCGCTTTAAGACAGATTTCGATCGATCTGCGCAGCGCTGCATGAAGTCGAACGCACCTGTTGATACCACTGCACTAGACTAAATCAACCAATGAAAACATGACACACACACAAAGGAGCACATGGCAGGAAGCAGGGCAGGAAACAGGAACACTAAATTACAAAATAAAAGACGAGACAACATGACACACCTTACACCTGCTCAAATGAGGCTTCTCGAAGAAGGGATCCAGTCTTGTTCTTGACCTCCATATAGGATAGCAAATCAGTACAAAACCTCTAATCTCATTTGACACCCCTCTTAGAGAGAGAGAGAGAGAGAGAGAGAGATACAGCTTAATAACCACCCAGGCTGAAATGATAAAGCCTCCTTTATGTTCTCGCCTGAATTCTGAATTGCTTTATCTTGTGAAAGAATCTGAGAGGGATGACGCTGGAGCGAGATTGTGCTGTGCTTGGACTTTTGCATGACAATGTCCGGTCATTGATCCTAGTGGGTCCTGACTTTCATGTCCAGCAAGAAATAAGCCAAGCAGAATGACTGAAGGGCTAGTTAAAAGCTCAGAGGTCACTCTCTCTCTCTACTGACTTCATGGAGAGTAATAATGTGCTGGTCAGTAGCATGTTCTCCCGTTTCTGACAGGATCTGTTGTGTCAGCTGTGTGGCCTTCTCACCGTCCCTAATGAAAAACCCTTTAGGTCTTCCAATAGGAATGCTGCTGGAAATCATGAGTCAATGGAGGAATACTTCCAGGAATAAATCCAGAGCTGACCTCATGAACATGAGTTACCATGTCAGGGTCAAGCAAGGTGAAGTCCGTTTTTACTTAAAAGGTAGGCTCAATGCTTTCTGGCCATGCATATTATTCCCCTTTCTCTCATGAAACATGAAAGAAGATGTTTTAAGGAATTTCAAAGCTGCTCTGTTTATCAAAATTAAAACTGACCATGATTTCAGCATCTACTGCACTGCATATAAAGACTTGACTTCAAATGATTTTGAGAACCAAAGCATGAGCTGTTCGGTTCACTTTCCGAAAAAACCATATTCATTCATTCATTTTCTTTTCAATGTAGTTGTAGAAAATCTTTGACGTGATCCCTGAAGCTGAACCTGAAGTTCACAGCTGCACCCTATTACCCAAATCATCAGTCCCTTTAGATCAGGGGTCTCAAACTCGCGGCCCGCGGGCCATTTGCGGCCCTCAGTGCAATATTTTGTGGCCCGCGCCGACCGCTGTACACTGACAGAATCAGCGGAGCGGGGAGAGAGAGCGCTCCCCGCTCCGTTGATTCTATCCGTACACAGCGGTCACTGGCATTCCCCGCCCGCCGTGTAAACAAAGGGGCGGGGATGCCGATGACGTCACCACGCACCCCGCCCCTTTGTTAGACGCTGTGACAGGCGGGAAGTGTTATAGGAGGGAACTCGCGCCGGCCAGAACCAAGGTAAGCTGTTCCCCTGCCTGCCACTTAGCTACCTATCTGCAGCCTGCCACCTACCTAGCTACAGCTTGCATCTTATATATACATTTACATTTAGTCATTTAGCAGACGCTTTTATCCAAAGCGACTTACAAATGAGGACATGGAAGCAAATTACACAACTAAGAGCAACAATGAATAAGTGCTATAGGCAAGTTTCAGGTCTATATATATTATACATATTATAGGTAGATACAGACTGATGTGACTGGAGTGGGGTGGGGGTGTTTTATTTATACATATATACGCCTTTTTTTAGGTGAGAGAATGGAAGTTTTGAGTGAGTTCCCCCACTTTTTCCCCCACTTGAAGCGCTGTCAAGTCTCTGGCAGCAAGGAGTAGGCAAAAGATGCCATGTTCAGAAGAACTGTTCATAATCTTCACTCAATGTTCTATTAATGTTCAGGACACTTCATGTTCAGAAGAAATTATTAAAACTGTTAATAATGACATTTGAGGACTTTTTTTTTGTGAAATCCCTTATGCGGCCCCGCCTCACCCAGACTTTGCCTCCTGCGGCCCCCAGGTAAATTGAGTGTGAGACCCCTGCTTTAAATAGTGTGGCTTCAGTGTCACAGTGTGCTCCAGTCTTTCACTGCTCTGGACTCCTCATGTGGTGTTGTGGCTGCGTGTCAATGTGAGTTATGTTTTCTGGTAGTGTTTATGAAGTATTTTGTGTATATATAGTTTTTCCTTGTGTTTATTTATGGAGTATTGTTTATTGATTTATTGGTTAGGTCTTTATGCATTTATGATGTAGAAATCAGTCTTATACCATGTGGAGAGAATGTACTGGCATTCGTAAATAAAACTCCAAGAAATTGATCTTGCTTCAAGTGTTTTGACTGACACTCCATTGTGATACTCCCCCTGCGAGTCAGTATTACCTTTTCTAATTTCTTACAGTAGTCGCTTTATTAATCAGGGATCACCACAGCGGAATGAACCGCCAATTTATCCAGCATTTGTTTTTTACGCAGCGGATGCCCTTCTAGTTGCAACCCATCACTAGAAAACAATCTCATTCACATACACTACGGACCACTTGGCTTACCCAATTCACCTGCACCGCATATCTTTGGACTTTGAACCGGAGCACACAGAGAAAACCCATGAGAACACGGGGTTGGGTTGCCACTTGTTTCTTAAAATACGGAATCGTCCCATATTTGAAAATGTAATTGCGCATCACATTTTGAATCAATACGGGACGGGTTCTGTCTTTTTTTTTTTATTTTATTTATTTTTTTTTTTTATAAAAATCAACCCACATGCATTTTATGAAGATGCCTCATTTCCTACTTTTGATTGGGTAATACTTGATGTCATGGTTAGTTTGATTGGTCTTTGTCCAGTGAGGGTCTTTTAGTCTTGACAGAGTAAATGGCAGATGCTTCTCTAGGTAGCCCCCCACGTCTGACAGTTTCAGAGTTTAAACGCAAGTGACTGCAAAAGTACTACAGAGAGTGGGAGGAAACAGATACCTGGCTGCAGAGGGTTAGAAATTGTTATCAAGCCAACTGCACGATTTGTCGGAGAGCATTCTGTCGTGCGACAACATGCCTCCGGAGAGCAGCATTCTCGCAATGACAGAGCTCACAAAAATCAAAGCACAGACAGTTCTTCGTACCGCAAGCCTCTCCGGAAGCAGACATGGTAACGACAGTGACCCAGTCTGTGAAAATCTAGCTGGAGTCTTTTTTTTTTTTTTTCTTTTTTTTTGTGTGTGTGTGTGTGTGTGTGTGTAATTTTACTGTTTTCTAAATTAAATAAAGAACAGTCTGAAAAATAATAATCAAATATGTATTTAATATTAACTGAGTAAAACCATGTCAACAACTGAAATCACAGTGAAAAGAATGGCTACAATCAAACCTGTAAAATTTGTAAAAATTCTGTAAATACAATCTCATATTCCAATGCAATGCCGGCCTGTGATTGGGGATGTGGCCCCCGCTGCAGTGTGCGTCCCTAATTTTTTTGGATTAAAAGTGGTAACCCTAACACGGGGAGAACATGCAAACTCCACAAAGAAATGCCAACTGACCCAGCCGAGGCTCGAACTAGTGACCTTCTTCCTGTGAGGTGACAGCACTACCCACTGCGCCACCCCTATTGATATATTATCTAAATCTTATTAGGTTCATTTGTGTTTAGCTAACAAAAACCAATCATATAAAGTTTATTCTTCAATTATGTTTAAAGTAATCCAATTGGATATAAATTGTACATGCAATCGATATATGTAAATCTTATTTGTTAGGCCTAAATATTTTTTAGATTGTATCATATTACATATCCCTGTCATTTATCTACACTATAGGGGGTTAATTATATCCCTGCTGTAAAATCCAGCTTAAACCAGCCTAGGATGGTTGGCTGGTTTTAGCTGGTCGACCAGCCTGGTTTTAGAGGGGTTTTGGCCATTTCCAGGCTGGTTTCCAGCTATTTCCAGCCTGGTTTTAGCTGGTCAGGCTGAAAAACGACCAGGCAAATCCAGCTAAATCCAGCTTGACCAGCCTGATTTAAGCTGGATATAGCTGGTTTTGGCTGGACTCCCAGCTTGGCTAGGCTTGTCAAGCTGGTTTTAGCTGGTCATTTCCCAGCCTGACCTGCTAAGACCAGGCTGGAAATGGCTGGAAACCAGCCTGGAAGTGGCCAAAACCCCTCTAAAACCAGGCTGGTCGACCAGCTAAAACCAGCCATCCAGCCTAGGCTGGTTTTAGCTGGATTTTTCAGCAGGGATATCCGCACTCTACTAAGTAGGCAAAGTCAAAAGGTGCACACACACATACACACATTCTATACAGTACTACAGCTTTTGCATAGGCAGCAAAATGAAGAAGGAGATCACATATGCACAATACTTTTAAACGGGTCAGTAGATGGAGGTTTATTTTAAAAAGCTCTATAGCTGTTTATGCTTTCTCAGTACAAATAATAAAAAAAAGCAACAGAGTGCTCTAATCAAAACACCCACCAGCTCCATGAGTACGGAATAATGCAGGCAGGTCTTCTGAGACTCTTATTCAAGCCAATCTCCAAAGTGATCCAACAAAACAAAGCCATTAGTGCTAATTAAAGCCATTCAAAAGTACGGCTCTACCCTTTCCAATTAACAGAGAAAAGAGGCAAAGTCACTCTTTTGAGACGGAGCTAATTCTACTTGAGTGCTTAAACTTTAGCTCTGGTAAGCCAGTGTGGGGAAAGTGGCCGTTGTGATACAGTTGTTCGTTGGAGGAGAGGCAGCGTCAGGAAGGCCCTTCATTAAGCGGCGCAGAGCTAAAGAGGCCCTTCATTAGCAGCGCTAGCAGCTAACGATCAGAGAGCACGAGGCGGGGCTCATCAGCTAAATGAGAGAGCCGAGAGTGACCCTCTGTTCAAATATCTCACCCTTCAACTTTCAACTCATATTGCACAAATCAAGCATTTCAGAGGAAACTTGTTTCTCATACAGTTGCACCGCTGATTTATTTCACAATTCACACAGTTGTATCATTACTAGGGATGTAACAATATTGTAAATACCGTCATACCGCAATAGTAATTTTTTTCAATATTACCGTAGGCGGATGACTCAATAAAACTATATTTCTGAGAAAAGTTTGCTTAGGCGAATGAGGCGAACGGGAGGTAGCGGGAACTACAATTCCCATCAGCCCAGGCGTGGCCATCATCCTTTGCGGTTTGTTGTCACTACAGATCCAGTAATGCAGAAATGGAGTGTGCTGCTAGTAGCGGGGAAGAAAAAGAGCTGGAAATGATCAAACCTAAAGCGGGTTTTAAATCGGATGTGTGAAAGCATTTCGGTTTCGTTCCAAAAAGATACGAAGTGTGGTTTATTCATAAACTAATTTCGAGAGGATCACTTGCTTATAATCAACACGGCTGGCTCCTTGCTAGCTCCGTAATCAGCCCTATTAGATGATTACGGAAGCATTATAAATAACCTGAGTTTTTCACTCCAGTTATCTTCGTCTTGAAGCTCCCCCCTTTCCACCCCTACATCCTCCCACTTTTTCTGATCGGGCGACACGGTGGCCCAGTGGCTAGCACTGTTGCCTCACAGCAAGAACACCGCCAGTCCAACCCATCGGGCCGGTTGGTGTTTCTGTGTGGAGTTTGCATGTTCTCCCTGTGTTCGCGTGGGTTTTCCCTGGGTTCCCCGGTTTCCTCTCACCGTCCAAAAACATAAA
Organism: Danio rerio; assembly: GCF_052040795.2. NCBI lineage: Eukaryota > Metazoa > Chordata > Actinopteri > Cypriniformes > Danionidae > Danio > Danio rerio. Next base: position 3,534,987 of record NC_141033.1, read on the forward strand.
CCATAGCCAATCGACTAAAACAAATTATCACCCAATACAACCTGAGTTTACACTTCTCACGGTGACAAGCAGGGGAGTTCTCGAGAATTCCCCTCTCGCCCTTCTAACGGGAGGGAGCCCCGGGCTCGAGGATATTACGAGCTCAGGGCTCTCTCCCGGGACAGCATGCCAAATAAGCTTTATTGATTATCAGCTAAGTGTGAACTCTTGAAAAAGGAGAAAAGGTGACAAAGAAAAAAACTGTATGCAGGCACTGCCAGACTGTGGTGAAATATAAGTCGGGGAATACGACTAAAAACAGTCATGGGGACTGCAGAACACAGCACACTTGTTAAATTGATGCAGACATTGACTTGTACTGCAAAGAGACTTCTATCTCACTCATGGCTTGTCCTCTCAAGTGGTGGAAAGACAATGCACAACATTACCCACTGCTGTCACCTTGGCTAAATCATATCTCTCTGTCCCAGAAACCTCAGTCCCAAATGAGAGGGTTTATTTCTGTTGCAGGGGACATGCCCAGAGATCCCAGCTTTTACCAGATTATAGTTATATGATCATTTTCCTTAAAAACCCATCTCTATCTGAGTAAGTGATTGATTAAATGCTGAATATGATGAGTTTTTAACAATACTAAATTGAAAATTTATTTTTTATATATGGTTTAATAGTTTTTTGTTATTAAAATTGAAAAATTGCATATGATTATTACATGATGCATATTCAGACATTCATCCATAGATGGATGTCTCACAGCCAAAAGACGATCTAGCAATCTTTAAGGCTGAAATAAAAATTAATGTTGCAAGAAAGCATTAATACAAGTCATTTAGTAAAATATGAACTGGATATAAGCCGTAGACCTCTTTTAATAGATGTAGTTTTAATGTTTTTACAAATCAAGGGCAAATCGAAATCAAAACAGCATGCCACAGATACTGTCGATAAAGCCGTTAACATTCCTCTCGGTCTGTTTTTAATCCTGAATGGAGCATTTCTGAGCTGTGAAAATGAGTAATATAATCCTCCTTAATTTCCACGCATCACCAGATATTAGACATTAGATGCGGAACTTTAATCATCTCAGTCATAAAAGTCTGATGAGTTAGTTTGCTTAATTTAGAGTCAAACTGCTCATTTTGAGGAGGAAATCAAAATGTTGATGATACATTTTTTATGAGCCGATTTCTGAGGAAAGCGGAGGCATTCAGAAAAGATCACTTTTGAGAAATACACATTCATTTTCTTTCAGCTTAGTGCCTTTTTTAGCAGAGGTCGCCGCAGCTAAATGAACCAACTATTCCAGCATATGTTTTGGGATCATATGTTGGAAACTCTCGCCAACACTGGGAGAACCAACAAAATCTCACGGCAATTCGTAACTTTTTCATTTAGTGGCCAATTCGTATGAATTCGTACGATCTAATTTGTACAATTTATTACGATTTGCTTATCCCCCAATGACGGTTGGGGTTAGGGGTGGGGTCAAGTGCCACGCCTCCTTTTAAAAATCGTACTGTTTCGTACGACTGAACTCGTACGAATTCGTACGAATTAGCCACTAAACTGGCAAAACGTAAAATACTTACGTTTTCTCGTGAGATCAGGCTGGGAGAACATGCAAACTGCACACAGAAATGCGAACTGGCCCAGCTAGTGTTACGGTTTAACTGGTGACCGCGTTAACTGGTGTCCCTTTCCAGATGTAAGCTATTCACGTTTTCAGATTGGCAGATTCGTCACTTTTTCACAGCAACAAAACATGCCCATACCAAATAAGATTCTTATAACTTGGCGTCAGTGTCATTGTGAGCCTTACTGATTTTAATATCTGTGTAGCAGAACAGTATATAACTAAAATTAATGTAAAAGAATTAATATAGGTTTGTAATGTCATCAACTGGATTCGAATGTACTGGATGTACTCACGTTAACGTGTTTCTACAAACTCTCCCGCTGATAGAATAGCTCTGAATGACAAAACGATGCTTCATCAGTGGGTCAAACCATGTTTTTTCATAGTTATAGACTCATGTCTACCTGTGCTTTAGGAGTCGTGTTAACTCGTGACCCATGCTCACATATGTAACGTACATAAAGATTTTACAAAAAATGATTACAATGACGATATTATTAGGCAATTATTATTATTATTATGATTATTGGCTCATTTTTGTTATCGGGAGGGTGTTTTATTTTGAAAAGAGATTTAAAGGAAATGGACAAGACAAAGAATTAATTACTTTTTTTTTTCTTCAGTATTTTGCGTTATTTATGTTTCAGTGTTTAAAGTTTCGATGATGTTCTCTTTACATCCATATGAAAAATAATATAGGTATTTATAAGCGAGTATGATCGCGTAGGCGCGAGGTGACAGCTGACGTAGTTTTCGGTGCTCACTTTGTGAGATGGCGTCCGACATACAGGTGCGTTTTGCAGCTCCTCTGATTAAATACCAATATTATTACATTAATATGGATGTTTAGATTATTCTGTGTTTTTAATAAGGTTAAATAATGTATCAATATTGTGAGGGAAACGTATTTTGATCATAATTGAGTGTGGAACGTGTCATATGAGTTAAAACCTGTTGAACTTTTTTTTTATTATTGTGTTTTGACAATACAACTAATTAATCATAACAATGAATGACATCAAGTACAATAGTAAATAAGTAAAATTAATAAAAAAAAAATGTAAAAGTACAGAGGCAAATGATCAAATTAAACAATATTTACAAAGTAAAAAGTTTTTTTTTTTTGCTGTAAACATATTGTAAAGTATTAATTGAACAATTGAAGTCATAAAGAAAATTCTGCAACTTGGGTAATAATTAAGAAAATTTACATTTTGTAAATATAATATTTATCAAATAAAATAAATAAATAGCCTATAAATTCTATGTTAAGTTTGTCATGAAAAAAAAGTAAAAAATTATATCACACATGGAAAAATTAATGTTAAACTTACATTTTGATGAAAAATAGCTGATAAATCAGACCAAAACATGTTAACGTGGGCATTTGACAAAAATATGATCAATTGATTCGATGCTTGAGTTACAGAAGACACAATTTGAGTTAGGATTACCGAATTTAGAAACAATCTCAACTTAAGTTAAGTTTAATGAGCACAATAGCTAATCCAAATTAAATTCTGTATATGTCTATTTTATTATTTTGTTTATTTTTTATGTTACATATTAATTGTATGTTACATGTAAAATGTGATTTAGGCATTCGATTAAATCGGCTTGACATTTTATAGGCATTTTTGAAAAGGTTTATGTATCATTTCTGCATTTTCCTTTAAAAATGAGAGCAAATGAGTATAAAAGTTGTGTATTGATCAACAGACATTGCTGTGCTTTGAACGTTTATTGGATTGATGTCTGTTACATATGCTTTTTGATTCAGGTATGTTACAAATCACAATTTCATGTATTTTATGTATTGTTTTCATTTATTTTTAACTTTTTGTGCCCATGCTGACACTTCTGTGAGATGGCGTCCGACAGACAGACATTGCTCTGCTGTGAAGGTTTATTGGACTGATGTCTGGTGCATACGCTTTTTAACACAGAGAGATACAAGAATAAATTCTAACAAACACAACGCAGAAGGCAATCCATAAAATATAGTGTTTATTAATTGTTAATTCATTGTGTTCTGATATTAAAGACAAACATTATATAAAGAAATGGCCTTTGTACAAAACAAAAAAATGGCTTTTGTGAGCGTAATCAAGAAGTAAATATCGTATTGTGCAGCATTTCATAGATCACAGCATAATGGTGTTCTGCTCTCTCATGCTTTCTCCCCTTTAGATTAACAGCCATCTGTTTCCCATTATGGTTTGTGACAAGGGCGCTGGGACCTTGCGAGATCACAACTGAAATCCCGGTGTAAACCCCAGGTCGACAATGAAGTGCGATATTCACAGCTGATATATATATATACACTAACATATGACCATACACCTGTAACTACATGTTTATTCATTCATTTTTCTTCAGCTTAGTCTCTTATTTATCAGGGGTCGCCACAGCAGAATGAACTGCCAATTATTCCAGCATACATTTTTTGCAGCGGATGCCCTTCCAGCTGCAACCCAGCACTGGAAAACACCCATACACTCTTGCTTTCACACACACTTATACACTATGGTGTATTTAGTTAACCCAATTCAACTATAGCACGTCTTTGGACTGTGGGGGAAACCGGAGCATCAGGAGGAAACCCACACCATGCAAACTCCACACAGACTCAAACCAGAGAGCTTCTTGCTGTAAGTCAACAGTGCTAACCACTGAGCCACCGTGCCGCCCCCATTTATTTCAAGTAAGTCTGCAATATTATTAAGGCTCTGATGTGATCAACGTGTTTATGCCAGTGTGTGCTTTTATGCCAAAGAGGGGTTTACACTGGTGCAATCTCTTGTTAAATCTGGCCCCAAATATCCTCTCCTCCCCACTTTGGCGTCTGTTTTTCTTTTATTCTGTTTTATTCTGTGTTTTTGCTGTTTGGTTTTTCCTAATGAGGATCTCTGGGGAAACACGCAAAGCTAAATATATACTGTAACAGTACACTCCGAGACAGCATTCGAATCATTTGAATGCTGAATAACATTATTATTAAGTTTAAAATACATCAGTCACACAAAGCCGAAAAAAAAAGTTCAGAAAGAAGATAAAAAAAGAAAGATGGCAGTGTGCTGCACAGAAATGAGTGACAATTACTGCAACAAGAAAACATCACAACAAAATAATCATGTTTTTATCCATGATTTGAAGCGATAGTTCAGCCAAAACCGAAAACTCTGTCATCATTTACTCATCATCCTTCTGATGAAGCAAAAAAAAAAAATATTAAAAAAATGCGATCGATGTATAGGTCTGTTGTGGTAAAAAAAGAGCTGGGCCGAAAGGCAAAGCTCTCGATTTACTGGTCAATCTACGTTCCTCCTCTCACCTATAGGCCCCAATCCCAATTCTATTTTAGTACCCTTACCCCTTATGCCTAGTTCAGACTGCATGATTTTCAAAGTCGTCGTGTCACAGATGTTTTCACACTGCTTGACTATCTGCGCTAGCGTTTCGTCGCTGCTTTGTTTACACTGCAAGATGGATCGGCGACATGGACATTCACATTGCATGACTTAACTATAGGAAGAATCGCCGACAACTTCGTCCAAACTACGTCTCACAGCCAAAAACACATTGTATATCTTTTGTTATTAACTACATAATGAGAAAGAAGCCTTTAATGGGGTAGAACATGTACATGTTTGCTCACCAGGGTTTAAAGGGAATTAGCCATTTCTCCTCAACGTTGATAATAAACTAATTTCTTTCTGTATGAAACGTCAAACAGACACGGGTGCTCCTGAGTCCTGTCAAACCTCCACTAGTTTTTCCTCCATTTCGTGGTTCCAAATAAATCAAAAAAGAGCGCTTTTACCTTCTCCCCCAACCTCCCGCTGGCCTGCAGCAGGTATACACACACACACACACACAAGTGAATGCCGCTCTCTTATTGGCTGTAGGCGATCGCTGATGTTATTTTCAGTCAAAACTCAATTCACACGGCATGATTTGAATCGCCGACAGCTCCAGATATTCAGCACGCCAAATATCTCGCAGGCATCGGCGACACAGCGGGGATTCTCTCAGATCGCGTCTTTGATAGTTCATACTGTGTGATTGTCACTCACGTGCACGAGCACCGATTTGCCTGTGATTTCAGGCATTTCTCGGCGATTTCTCAAAACTTGTAGGCGAGCCAAAATTGGGGCTAAAATCACGCAGTCTGAACTAGGCATTAGCCCTTACAACCGAGGGTTAAGGGGAAAGGCTTCAAAAACTGAAACAATACATTTCAAACCGAGGCCATGAACACATTTTTTAACCACATTTCAGTCCGAGGTCATGGTGCTCCACTGGAAAAAGGTGGTTTGCCATCTCCAGGTTGAAGGAAAGTCCTTAACCAGGTGGAGGAGTTCAAGTATCTTGGGGTTTTGTTGACGAGTGAGGGAAGAATGGCACGCGAGATTGACAGGCTGATTGGTGCAGTGGCAGCAGTCATGCGATGGATGTATAAGGTCTGTTGTGGTAAAGAAGGAGCTTAAAAAATTGCATGGTGGAAGGGTGCAGATGGGGTGAGAACTCTCACTCGAGAGGAGCTCCGATTAAAGTTGTTGCTCTTACATATCTAGAGAAGGCAGCTGAAGTGGCTTGGGCATCTGTTGGCAACCGGGCAACCTTGAAGAGTTGTTTTATGTTCAAGCCACTTAAAGGACGAAAAACTAATTAGTTAACTTAAGTCCTTCATGTTATCTTAACACAAATGAACTTTGTACAGTGTGGTTTGGAACAACAGAGTACATAGCCAACAATTTTTTGGGTGATTTTTTTCCTTTATATTTTATAAACACTAAAGAATATTCGGCTTTGATTTTGTGGTGATTCCAAAGCACAAAATCTTTAGAGACAAACATGTGATGTGCTTTACTTTAAGAAGAGTCGGGCTCTGCTTTTGCCGAATGTTTCTGAGGTGTCGACCTGTTTTCTTGTAAAGTCTGTAGTTCTGATGTTCAATCCGCAGAGTGGGACCTTGACTAAACAGAAAAGATACTCCATATATAGGGAACACAGCGCTGGAAGATTGCACAAGCCCTTTGTAGGTGTTTGCTTGAGGACAGTTAACGGGGAAATATGATCTCATGGAGATCAGACGTATCTGCGGTCCTCTGGGACGAGACTGGAGGCAGATGATGACAGGTGACACGAGACGACGCTACGCTGCGGTGACAGCTCCTATTCTTAGCCGCCACTTGCTCGCTCACTGCACACGAGTGTTACTGACTACATTATTTTGTCACTGCGTGTCGAGATTGATGTTTGATTTGTTACCTGTTGTTTAAGTATTGTGTGTGTGCTGGTTTTGGTGGCTCCCAGCTAACAGAGAACGTTCTCCTAACTTTGGCTAACGTTCCCTGGAAAGCGGTCAAAAACATTCATGCACAATAATTTGCAGAATGTTTCTTTAACTTTATTTGTAATGAATAAATGTTCTAAAAACATTAGCAAAAAACGTTATCGTTGTGTGTTGTTGGGGGAATGTTTTAAAAATACTAGCATGAAAATCGTTACCATTAAGTTATGAATGGAACGTTCTAACAACGTTAGGATAAAAACATTATCATTGGGTTTTTATTGGAACGTTTTAAAAACGTTAGCCTAAGAAACATTACCATTGAGGTGTTAATAGAATGTTCTAAAAACATTGGGATAAAAACATTATCACTTTGTTGTTGGTGGAACGTCTTAAAAACACTAGTATTAAAAACATTACCATGTCGGCGCCAGTGGTGTAGAGTTTAGGGTGTCGACACATCCACTCTGGTGCTTACGGTGACCCGAGTTCGATTCCGTCTTGTGGTCCCATGCCGATCCTTCCCCTCTCTCTGCTCCCCATGCTTTCCTGTGAATTCTCTCTACTTTCCTATCCAATAAAGGTGAATACCCTGAAAAAATAATTATATATATATAAAAAAAAAACATTACCATTACGTTATTAATGGACCATTCTTAAAAAATGTATGAATAAAACATTATAATTGTGTTTTTATTGTAAGGTTTTAAATACTGTGGCATTAGAAATGTTAACATGGAATAATACAGTATCACTGTGTTGTTGGTAAAATGTTTTAAAAATGTTAGCATTACAAATGTCAGCATGAAGTTGTGAATTTAACATTCTAAAAATGTCAGGATACATTAAATAAATTAATAAAATGTTAATAAAATGTTCTGAAACATTAGGATAAAAACGTTATCACTGTTGTTGAGGGAATGTTTAAAAACACCAGCATTAAAAACATTACCATTAAGTTGTGAATGGAACATTCTAAAAATGTTAGGATGGAAGCATTTCATTGTGTTTTTGTTCTATTATAAAACGTTACCATTGACTTGTAAATAGAACATTCTAAATCCATTAGTATAAAAAGTTTTCACCGTGTTGGTGGAACGTTTTAATAATGTTTTAAATAGCGTTATATAAACATTAATATAACAAGAGAATGAAATGACGAAATGAAATTAAATGAAATGAATTGACGTTTTGAATATTCTAATAATGTTCAAACTAAACGTTTTTATAACTTAATGGAAATGTTAAGGGAACGTTTTTATAATGTAAAATTATAAAGCCGGGTTTACGAGGACATTTTTGTGTACAATGCCATTGAGTTGACTTGAGTTATACTTTTATAGTCCTATTCAGGAAATTTACCTTGGACTTAAACAGCACGTTTGTCTTGGACCCCAGTATACATACAAAAGAAAGACAGCATAAAACATTTACCAACTACAACAAGATTTAAAAGACCTTCAAGGTAATTTACCATTTAAAATGCTAAAGGACACTGGCATAAATTACTTCTTGTAATGATCACTTTTACGCAAAGGAACACTGCATCTCTTCCCCGATGGCAGTACTTCACACAATACTTTGAAAATAAAACTTCATGCATTGGTGTGAAGGTATGTCCTAGTTTTACTCTATTACAGTGGTTGATGAGGACATGCCTGATATCTTTGTAAATCCAAACACTTAAAATCATACTTAACAGGGTATTTTCACATTCAATTGACCCAGGTATGGGTTTCCCACAGGGTTGGGTTTAGGGGTAGAGGTCTTATACAGTAAATAACATTTTTTACAGTATAAAATACATTACGCCTATAGAGAGTCCCTGTAAAACACCAATACCACAATGTTTGTGTGTCCACACATACTCCTGCATGTTTGTGAGTGTGTGTGGATAATGAGTTTTCATAAATAGAAGGTCTTCTGGGAGAAGGCACCTGTTTGATGTGAAATTTGAAAGAAAAGCTGCCTTGAACTCTGTGATCAGTATTGTCTTGGGTTTTCCCATGGGTTCGGTTCTGTGGGTGGTTTTCATCTGCACATTTCTTCGTATTTTTCAAATCTCTGAGGTGTACTAGTCGAGGAGCAGACGAGACAGGAATGATACTGTATCTTAAGGGGTTTTACCAGACAAGGTTTCAAAGAATGATTATGGCTTAAAGAATACTGCAAAAAAATATATATATATATATTCCTAACCAGGGCCTTAACTAACAATATGCTGTACCTGGAATCACGACTAATTACAGATCATAAAATGTTTTTTAGTGTAAGAGGTCCAACTACTGCTGCAAACCAGCAGACCATTACAATGTACCTCCACATTTACTGACTTCTGCACACACTTCAGTCTTTACCTAGTTTAACAATGAACATTTTTTTTTTCCATCAGACCCAAATTCACCAGCATGACCACGCCACACTTTGAGCTAGATTTTATTGTTGGGATGTAAGGATGAAGGGATGGTAAGAGAACAGTGGAATGAAGGGGAAAGAAAGTATGAGGTTAAATGAACAGGTAGGTAGCTTGATCGGGCGTCCTTCTATGATGCCAAGAGATTCGGAGTGGGGGTACTGTCTTAGTAATATTTTGGTAGAGTGATTGGACCACCAACTCCCCCACCCCCTCCACCCCCGGACAAGGAAATAGAGAATGAGAAAAACAGTGCCTACCTTAAGTACCTGCCTGGTCTACCTTAAGTGAAGTTTCACAAACTAATTTCGAGAGAGGCGACGTGATAGGATTGACAGCAGCTGATCCCTATCACTAATCACTAACTAGCCAATCGGAGCATTCCAGATTGAATATAAATATCCAGCCTAAACTTCTTCGTTTTGGAAGATTTCATCTTTAAAACGAGTGCTACGAGGCAGTGTGACGTCGTTCCTTTTCAAGTTAACCAACTGACCGCTTGCCTCCCTATGGACAGCTTTTTCACTGTTACCAGTTTGCCCAGTAGCTCGCTACTTGCGTCAGTGGACTTGAGATGCAGAGCAGATTTGACTGTGACAACAGGGTTCGAGAACGGTTTCAAAAAGCAGGTAAGACAAAAACAAAAGCCAAAAATAAATAAATAAATAAACAAGTAAATAACAGGGTGAGAATGTGGTAAAATCAGAAAAAAAAAGTGGTAAAAATCAGATAATGGCTTTTCTTTTTCTGGATTGCTTTTGAAATCATTATCGGTTGGGTTTATGGTAGTTGGTGACCAAGTCAATCGGGCACTCTTGAACACACTATCGGTTGGGTTTAGGCAGGGCCTAATTTGTGCCAGAACACGCCGAATCTGGATCCAGCACCACTAAAATCTGATCAAGCACTTTATTTTACCAATCCCCTCTTCAACTGCCCCCCCATTCACTGTTGTGCACGACACCCATACATCCTCGGGTAATATGCCGGATCCGTTAGCCTGATCTGTTCCGAGACCTTGCAATTCACAAATTAAGCATGGGGTTTAGAGAAGGAGAAGGGTGGGGGTATCGGTCAGTCAGTCGACAGCGGCCTCTGGTGGATTTACGCAAGAACAGCAGGCGCGGATGGCACTCGCAAGAGAAATTTGAGATCTGAAAAAGCGTACACAGTGACCTCTGGTGAATTTGCATAAATAAGCTGAAAAAAAAAACAAAAAACGCACCTCCTGGGATGTTTTTAGCGCTCTCCAGAAATGTATATAGGGGTACATTTTCAAAATTAGCCTGGGTTGAATTGAAAAAAAGATTTGTCCATTACGTTTCTCTTCTCTGTCTCTAATATATGATCCATTGACACCGTCGGCCTGTATTGTTCCTTTTTTTGCTGAAATGAGCATTCCAAACATGTTCCCTCTATAATTTAGAGCTATGGTGAAACATGTCTCCAGACTGAGTTTTAATCAGCACGCAAAAGCTGTTGTTCAGTAAATGGTTGTCAGGCACCTCCATTAGCCATTAAGAGGAGCCTGGCTGCCGTCGACAGCGCAAATTGGCATGCTCCACTCCCACAGCGAGGCCAAAACATCAGAACAGGTTCTGATTCATCCACGGGTCACGATTTTTATCAGCCCCCTGTAAATGAACATCCATACACTCACCTCAACGTATTTAAATACCATCTCCATAGCTTGTCGCTGGGCTAGCTATGTGGAAGCGCTGCGCTAATTAGCTTCGACGGGTAGACTGTTCAGAGCCAAACAATGCTCTGTTATTGGAAGCCATCCCTCGGAGTCTGTGTATATCTGCATCATAATAGCTCGCAGGTTTATAACAGTACAATTCCTACAGTGATTCAGAGTGCATGAATAAAGCTGATTTGACTCATAGCAACGCTTATCTGAAAGGCTTTTTTGTGTGTTTCGCGCTTGTTTAAGAGCAACATCTTCTAAGCCCTAATGAATCATTCTCATTTTGATTAGCATAATTTTTACTTGAAACAAGTAAGCTTGGAAGCTGGCATTATTCCTAAGTAATCATAGCATGTTTTGTCATAACTCATGGCATTTATTTTAAGGCTACAGTAAAGGGGTCTGTTCATCTTCACCTGCCAAGAAATCTGTCAGGCATTGCATTTAGTCGATGACAGCAGTGCAAGCTAGTTCGCCTGATGACTAAACATGTGAAGATCACGTAATTGAATGAACAGTATTGGTGTTGATGACTTTGAAGTTCGCTGTTTGAAACAGAGTAAACAGAGAAAGGAAGTGGGATCTATATTATGATCGCTCTCACAAGAAACATGAAGACTTTATTCAAATCATAGAAAGACAAATGTTATGCTAAAAGACGCACAATTTTTAAACAAGGGGAATTTCCCTGCTGAAAAATCCAGCTTAAACCAGCCTAGGCTGGTTGGCTGGTTTTAGCTGGTCGACCAGGCTGGTTTCAGAGGGGTTTTGTCCACTTCCAGGCTGGTTTCCAGCCATTTCCAGCCTGGTCTTAGCTGGTCAGGCTGGAAAATGACCAGCCAAGTCCAGCTAAAACCAGCTTGACCAGCCTGGTTTAAGCTGGATATAGCTGGTTTTGGCTGGACTTCCAGCTTGGCTAGGCTGGTCAAGCTGGTTTTAGCTGGTCATCTCCCAGCCTGACCAGCTAAGACCAGGCTGGAAATGGCTGGAAACCAGCCTGGAAGTGGCCAAAACCCCTCTAAAACCAGCCTGGTCGACCAGCTAAAACCAGCCAACCAGCTTTGGCTGGTTTAAACTGGATTTTTCAGCAGGGTTACTATGTAGGTTAGCAATGATTAAAAACAAATATAATTTAATTTAACAGAATATTACAACCCAATTGTCCCAGACATGGGTTGCCACTGGAAGGGCATGCGCTGGGAAAAACGTGCTGGATAAGTTAGCGGTTCATTCCGCTGTGGCGACCACAGATTAATAAAGGGACTAAGCCGAAAATAAATTGAATAAATTATAACCCAATCTCATTGAAATATAGGACTCTGTCTAGGTTTCTGGAAATATGTAATTTTATACAAATGTTGCGTCATTTTCTAGTTAAAATGAAGACAAGGAGGCAGTGAAAAGACTAAAAGTTTTGTTGTTTTTCTAACAAATTATAATTACAGAGCAGATTTTTTTTTCACAAAAAAGCTTTTTTTGTTAATATAGATTTTGAAAATGCAGGGTTGTTTCAACCTAATTTTGGGGTTATACTCTTTCATTCATTTTTAACCCCTTTTCCTGGTCCAGGTCGTGGGGGCAGCAGTCTTGGGAGAGAACCCCAGACTTCCCTCTTCCCAGACACTTCTTAAAGCTCCTCCAGGGCGATCCTGAGGCGTTCTCAGGCCAGTTGAGAGACATAGTCCCTCCAGCTATCCTGGGTCTCCCCAGAGGCCTCCTCCCAGTGGCAAATGCCTGCACATGCGAGGGATCCAAAACAGATGCCTGGGCCACCTGAGCTGACTCTTAATGTAAAGGAGCACCGGCTCTACTCTGAGCTCCTCCCAGGTGTCAGAGCTCCTCATCCTATCTATGAGGGTGCGCCCTGCCTCCCTGCGAAGAAAACCACTTGTATCTGAGATCTTGTCCTTTTGGTCATGACCCAAAGCTCATGACCATAATTAAGTGTAGGAACGTGGATTGACCGGTAAATCAAGAGCTTTGCCTTTTGGCTCAGCTCCTTCCTCACAACATCGAGTACATCGACTGCATTACTGCTGCACCAATCCACCTGTCAATCTCATGTTTCATCGTTCCCTCACTCCACCTGGGGTAAGGACTTTCCTCTAAACTGGAGATGGCAAACCACCTTTTTCTGGTGGAGCACCATGTCCTCGGGCTTGGAGGTGCTGATTCTCATCCCAGCCACGTCACACTCTGCAGTAAACCGCCCCAGTGCATGCTGAAGGTTCATGTTCCATAAGGCCAACAGAACAACATCGTCTGCGAATAACAGAGCTGAGATCCTGTGGTCCCCAAACCGGAACCCCTCCAGCCCAAGGCTGGGCTTTGATTTTCTGTCCACGCAAATTATAAACACATTTGGTGACAAAGGGCAGCCCTGCCAGAGTCCAACATGCACTGGAAACAAGTTTGACCGGCAATGCAAACCAAACTCCCTGCTATGGTCATCAGTGACGAGACAGCTCTCAAAAGAGCACCTCTAACCCCATACTCTCAGACCACGCTCCACAGAATGTCATGAGGGATACGGTTGAATGTCTTCTCCAAGTCCATAAAACACATGTGGACTGGTTGAACATACTCCCATAACCCCCAAGCACCCTGGTGAGGGTAGAGCTAGTCCAGTGTACCATGACCTGGACGAAAACCCTTTGTTCCTCCTGAATCCTAGGTTCAACCAGAATAAGAACAGGCCAAAACTAGACAGAAACGAATGACCACTCATACAAAGTCAGGGTGCTTTCACACCTACACTTTTGTTTCGGAACGTGTCTCGTTTGCCCAGTTAGCGCGGTTCGTTTGGCATATGTGAACAGGGCAATCGCGCTCTGTTCCGTGCTAAAGTAATCGCTCTGAGATCACTTGAATGAGGTGGTCTTGGCTCGATTGAAACGAACCCTGGATCGGTTCAATTGCAGTGAGGAAAGCGATCCGATCTAAGCGCGGTTAAATCACAGTGTTTTATGGATATGTAATAGGCATACGGCTATATGAAGAGAGAATTATGAGTAGCGCGGGAAGTTTCGCGAGTCTCCGGATGCCCGCAAACGAGTGATGATCTCCCGGTAATCTCGCGTCTCCCTCCCGGTCCTCAAATAGGCATCGTCGTGCATCCTTCTCACCCCTCCCCACCGAATCTCTCCTCAGACACGTCGCGCGCACCCTGTCAATCAACACCAAACCACCACCTCTCCTGACAGCTTAGCGGGACGCTGCATAATAACTCCTGACACTCTGACCAATGTGAGGAGAGTTTACTCGCACGTGACTTGTTTTAGCTCTTTTGGTCTGATTAGAAACTATGCAGTGTGAAAGCGAACCGCTCCAAGAGCAAAGAGCAACAATGTAACATTTGTAATCTCTGTTTCGGAACAACTGAATCGATTCACAGGTGTGAAAGCACCCTCAGTGTAATCTGTCTAGTTTTAGGCTTTTCTTAGATGTTGTCACCGACTCGGTCCCAGTCACTCCCCTCGCTGGCCAGCAGAGGCCACCATCTCCGGACTTCTAAGCATTACATCATCCACTTACACTGATCTAGCACACCTGAACTGAATCCAGTTAATGACCCACGTACCCTTTATAAGCCGCACTCAAACACTCAGTCTTTGCGAAGTCTTGTTCAGCCCCGGCCAGCATTACTGAGCATTCTATCCTGCCTGACCTCCTGTGTATTACTCCAGCCCGTTTCTGACTCTGCTTTGCCTTCTGCCTGCCCACGACCCAAGCCTGTTACACGGACTCTGATTCTCGCTGCCTGCCCTTGACCCAAGCCTGATACACGGACTCTGAATCACGCCGCCTGCCTCTGACCCATGCCTGGTAAATCACTCTGTGTCTGTCAGCTGCCAGCCTTAAGACCCTTATTACTCTTGTTGTTTTGTGTTCGCACCTTTGTGCGTGTTGATTGTTTGAGTGAAAGCGTGACTAAGAAATACTGCATAATGGATCCCTCAGTCTCCCCGTTACAGATATCTATTAGATTTTCTCTGACAGCCCAAGTTTAGCCTTGTTTTAGCTAAGCTGTCTACATTTAGATGTCTATTAAACACAAAATAGTTTGCTGGGCACTGACTAGCCTAAATGTAAATTTGTACTATCCTGGACTGGTCCTTTCAATAGATTCCCATCAGGGCCGTCAGTTTGCAATGGCTATTCACACCTGTCTTGCAATGACAAGCCCGCACCTGCTGCAGTTCTGCATTGACAGCATGCATCCATGGACAGCAGGCCACAAATAGCCAGTCCACTCCCAGTATTTCCCCCACCCATGGATTCATGAGTGAGGTAAGGCCATCCTCACTATCAGCCCCACCAAATCTCAACCTTGGGGAACAATGGCTCAGGTAAGTGGCATTATATATTTACAATGTTGAGTGAAGGTCGCTTATGTTCAGTCTCGAGCTAGCGCTTTTCACAGACTTGAAAGTCCATTTAACATGTTGCGAATTATGTAGAAATAAAGCCTCTTTTTGAAAATGCTTGAGAATTAAAACAATGTGTAAAAAGCGAGAGTTTTTTGTCCTTGAAAGCGAAACATCTTGTCATTCTGTTTTATTCTAGAGTGTTTTTATTGCAGGCCCTGCTAACATACAAAAGCCCTGTGTAAATCAGCAGAGACGGCAGTGTCAGAGAGGGTTAGCATAAAACAATACGAATAAAAAAACAAGATTGCTAGTTCAAATCCTGGTCCATCAGAGTCATTATGTGCTCACTGAAGGCACCAAGTTCTTGCCATTTGCAATCTATTTTACTACTGTAATGTGTTGTTGTTCACAATGAAAGGATCTTTTAAAACATGAAATCCATCAGGAATATGTTTAGTTAATGTTGTAGATATGTTTGCATACCAAAATGAAGCCAGTTAGAAAAGAAATCACGTACTACACTATTGTGCTTAAAGGGGACCGATTATGCAAAAATGACTTTTAAAAGGGGTTTTAACCAAGTGGCAACCTCCCGCTCTCCCTTAGGAAGAAAATACGGAAGTAACTAAAACTGCAATTCATCTGAAATTCCGCTAGTCCTGGCCGCTCCTGGCTCCAAAATAGAGCACATTTCAATTGAGCCCACTGTTAGAATGGCCAACTTTACAGCAGAAAAAAAGGTGTTTACAGCCTGGTACAAAAAAGATTTTGGTTAAGACAGCTAATATTACCCTTCATGACAACTGTGAGGGGGGTGAATTTTTTCATAACTCATCCGTTTCCTTTATATTAAGTTATATTAAGTTTGCATAATTAAGGGAGTGGCCACTTGAGTGACAGCTATGTCTCGTTGGTCGCCGTCACGTCACCTCAGCTGAATCCTGCAGATTAGCCACTGAACTCGGCATATTTATTGTATTTCTGTGTTGTTTTATGTGGCTTTACACAGTCAACTGCCTTTTGGACTTGTTTCCTACAATTATTAGATGGCATGGCATGCTGAGTGCACTTAATTGTGCTCACAAACCATTCACGTGGCCTCCATTTCCCATGTGAGTAAAGTTATTTACTTATATACCATCTCTGTACATGTATTTGTTTTATTTAAGATCATTTATCGTTTATATTTATATTTAGAGCTGTAATGCACTCCAGAATCTGGTGAATTGATTAGCTGTAGGCTCTAGATCAGTCATCTGAAGTGTTGTCATACAGTGGATTTCATCAATAGTCCTGCATTTACTAACACAGACTATATCTGAAGTGTTTGGAAGTAATTCGTGTTTTCCTTCTGTTGAAAAACATCATAAGAACAATGTTTAGTGGCTCAATGTGTTACAGCAGTGTTTTTAAAAGTCTAAACACTTTATTGATATAGTGTACAACCAAGCACATGTGGTCAGAATACAAACGAGTCACAGGTGATAAAGTATTAAGCGTTCTCCCAAAGTAAAGTGTGTCTGAACCAGCTCCAAGCTAAATGCCAGCAGGTGTCTGTAGCTCAGCTCACTCTCCGCCTCTTTGCCCTTGTTTGGTATCCCGCCGTGGGTGTGATGACGCGCGAACAAAATGGCGACGGTTGGCCGCGCCTACTTGTGATTTCTTTTGCGCTCTTTAGAAACCTATGGGTGACGTCACGGATACTACGTCCATATATTTTACAGTCTATGGTTTTAACACAGTTGTGTGTCAACAGTGTGATATAACCAGCTTCTCATGGTAAAAATGTATTAATTTTATTGTTTGTAATCACACTTGGGCCAAATCCCAATTCTATTTTTGTACCCCTACCCCTTGGCCCTTGAAACAGAGTGTGAAGGGGAAGGGCTTCAAAATGTACCCATATGAAATGGGACAGCACTACAACACCTGCGCACGTCATCATGTCATCACGATCTCTTGCTTCATATGAGATCGACAATCACGACTGCTGTAGTTATTTCAGTTGCGTTATTTTTGGTGTTTATCTTCAGGAAATCAAGGCATATATCATGTTATCATATAACCAGGGCCGGCCCGTCCATAGAGGCGACCTAGTATTAGTATCTGCGACACCTCCCTTACCACCTGCGTCCTCAGTTATGTCCGCGTCACCTCCCCCGCGTCCTCAGATATATTCGCGCATAGACGATCCGCGACACCTCCCTCCCTCCCTCCCTCAGCACTTGCGCGTCCTCAGTTATATCCGCGCATAGGGCGGCAGAATACAGAGCATAGTGTCCGCGACACCTCCCTCCCTCAGCACCCGCGCGTCCTCAGTTATATCCACGCATAGGGTGGCAGAATAGAGAGGGTGGTGTCCGCCAGTCCGCGACATCTCCCTCCTTCCCTCAGCACCCGCACAAAAGAGAAAAGACCCACGAAAAGAGCACCGGAAAAGAGGTCCGCGACACCTCACTTCATTTTCATAACCGGTCACTTTCGTTTTCATATTGGGGTTGAGGGCGGTGTAATCGTCCTCTGCCTAGAGCGGCAGTTCAGCTTGCTCCGGCCCCGCATATAACAATATAACATGGCAATAAAATTGTAACTATACTGTGCATGTACACCATGGCCATATTCATCTATGTAAACATACGAAAACAACATTAACATTATAGCAGACACTGTAAAAAGCTCATCTGGTCCTAAAAAATCTCTGTTTTGAGGGGTATCTAGCCCTTCCCGCTTAGCCCTATGCCAACCCTGTTCCTGGAGAGCCACCTTCCTGCAGATTTCAGTTGCAACCCACATCAAACACACCTGCCTGTAATTATCACGTGGTGTTCAGGTCCTAATTAATTGGTTCAGGTGTGTTTGATATGGGTAGCAACCAAGTGTGCCGCAAGCCTACGTTTGAGTGAAGGTTTCGGCCGTTAGATCGCCCCCTGGGGGCTGGCTGCAGTACAAGTCATAAAGCCCGCCTCCTCCGTGTTAATGAAGGAGACTTGAGCCCAAATAAAAAAAATATTACACTTGCAATAAAATGTCCCGAAAGATAGTTCTGGTCGATTAAGGCACTGGTTATTGTGCTGAAATAGGTGCAGATCTTCATTTTTGTAAACAGTTTGTTTTTAGCAGTAATTTAATGCTGGGCGTGTCATCGTGATTGACAGCTGTGATTGACAGTTTCTCAAAGCGCGGCGTCTGAGCTTCGGCAGGAGACTGAAGTAGACTGAAATGTTATTACTCGATTTCTGTGTTATTTTACCATGACAAAATGAGTTCAGCAGTAAACTATAGTTTCTGACATACATGATCCTGGTGGAACACTGTTTATTCGCTAAGTTCAGGGCTTTTTTCGGGCTTTATTAGTTTGCTGATACACGCGAAACACAGTTCCGGCTAGATTCTCTCCTGCCGGAGACTTATCTCTTAGAGCTCAGACTGACTAATGTTACCTCTGCTGGACCTACTCCGGATGCCTGGACTCACTACCCAATTCCAGCCCGAGTCAATCGAGCCAGATGCGGCGGCCGAGCGAGCAGGCGCTGCCGCATGCGAGCCGGAATCAGCCCGCGACGCCGCGAGTAAGTTATGCTCTGCGGCCTGGAGCTGGCGCGATTGAATATATAAAACCCTCATATTTGTTAACGTTATTACATCCATTTGTGTTGATATGACAGCAAACGCATGCTGAGAAGTTCGGGGGGCGTAGTTGATTTTACATAAAGCGTTTGATTGGAAGCTCGACTCTGCTCATTTTCGCGGCTCCTCCTCTGGCTCCATCAGACAATCCTTCTGCGCATGTCTGGCTCCAATTTCAGCAGTCTTTTGCGACAGTTTGTGCCCATCAAGCAGGCGTTTTGCCCTCAAGGCGTTCAATGGGAAAAAGGGCTGTCGCGTCGTCCATATTTTTTACAGTCATTGGTAGCAACTGAAATCTGCAGGAAGGTGGCTCTCCAGGAACAGGGCTGGCCACCTCTGCCCTGCGCCTTCAAGCTAACGAGAATTGGGACACCCCTACATTTTTTTTGTACATATTTTATATGTACAAAACTTCATAACCATTAATTAAAATATAATTTTGTTGATCAATTTCATCACCCTTGGTCTGAATGTGCCTTAAAATTCAATCTTGCAGTAAAAATGTAGACAAGAGAACAGAAGATGAACCGAAGTGTTGAGCGTTCACTAATAACCCAGCTCTCCATTTAATATTCACCCTAGCCCTGCATGCATGGGATTTTAGGATTAGAAGTCTGCATAGTCTAGATTTGCAGCTCTGACTGAAGATGTGCGTTCCAGCTGGTCTGGAGCTCCCAGCGCTGCATAGCTGCAGATCTGACCCGTTCTCCCTTTGACATCCAGGCCCAGACCACAGCCCTCTCGGCAGCCTGACAGCCACGTAATCACACCCAGACCAATTACGCTCGCTCAAGCCCAACGCCCCAGCTTTTCTGCTCAGTCCTCTGGGTCTCAACGGCAGATTCGGCCCCTGCCAGAGGCTGGGAGCAGCTGCACCGTCCCACCCAGACAGCGTCTTCAACTTTTTCAGCCAGAACATTCTGTGCAGATAAAAACAAGACACGTGCTCTGTAAAGCAGGTCTACATCCTGGACCTGTGACGACAAGACTTTCTTACTGTTTGTTGAACGAACACGCCATTTGTGCTGGTCAAATCTGCTTTTCAGACATGTTAATTTGTTAGATATCATGCTACAAGGTTTTATTTGTTGCCTTTGGTCCGGACCAAATGAACCAAACCACAGATATGAAAGCACCCAAACATTGTATGTCTTTAAAAAAGAAGAAATAAGACTTAAGAGGATGGATACAACAAGACTAGAGTACTTTTTAGCAATTCTTACAACAGTTTCAAGGTGAAATTAAACAAAGGCAGCCTATCAAGAAATTATCAAATATAACGTTCTGATTCATTTAGACACAAATCAAGATTACAGGGGCAGATTACTCATGAATAGGGGTGTATTAGGCTTCTTGCACAATGCTGTGTAAAGGCCTTGAACACATTTACTGTAGCGCAGGATTTGTTAACAAATGCATGTGAAGCTCAGCTCTTCTGACATACTCAGTTCACTCACAATACAGCATTAACCGGGCATACAAAACAAAGGGGTCCACAATGTATCATTGAGGGTCTACCTTCAGCACCTCACTTAAATATTAATAATAATAATAATAATAACGAAGTGCAAGGCAGTGGCGCAGTAGGTAGTGCTGTCGCCTCACAGCAAGAAGATCGCTGGGTCGCTGGTTCGAACCTCGGCTCAGTTGGTGTTTCTGTGTGGAGTTTGCATGTTCTCCCTGCCTTCGCGTTGGTTTCCCCCAAAGACATGCGGTACAGGTGAATTAGGTAGGCTTAATTGTCCGTGGTGTATGAGAGTGTGTGTGAATGTGTGTGTGGATGTTTCCCAGAGATAGGTTGCGGCTGGAAGGGCATCCGCTGCGTAAAAACTTGCTGGATAAGTTGGTGGTTCATTCCACTGTGTCGACCCTGGATTAATAAAGGGACTGAGCCGACAAGAAAATGAATGAATGAAATGAATGAGAAGAAGAAGATGGTGTAACATTTCAAATAATAACAATGTTTATAGTATTTATTTCCAAAAAAAAAAAAAATCGTTTCACGATGGTTCAGGACCTTCCATATCCAAGTACTTTCAGGTTAGAATTTCTACATACACCCCCTACTAGGGGTGTCAAAATTAATCGTTTCTTCGGTGCACCGCGATACAGACGCGGACAATTCGGTATCGATTCAGTAATAACCATAACCGGTTATTATGTAGTGACGTCATTTATCTTCTATGCGCTCTGTCGCGAGGGAGGTGAGCGCCGTTATTTACAACACTCAGCCAACTCAGGGCCGGCCCGTGGCATAGGCACCATAGGCAAATGCTAAGGGTGCTGTATATCCAGTGGGGCGCCAGAAATGAGCGCGCTTCAGTTGGTTTTGTTTTCGATTTTCCTGACACACATTCAGTTATAGACGGCAATAACTCAGAAACCTCTGACCCTAAAAAGATCTAAAGTGTGTTTCCTACAGAAAGACAAAGCTGGTTATGTTTCACAGCTGTCTTTCTTTTTTTCGCTCAACATTACGAGCACTGCTCCGTTTAAGCCCTCGCAGTCTGCGTTTACTTTAGCCGGCAGAGCTCGCGCTGAGATGAGCTCTCAGTAAGGGACCGTCGGAAAAGTGCTTCTTTTTTTCGTTTTTTTCGTTTTTCTGCTCTGCTCAGCGCGAGCTCTCCCTGTTGCAAGGTTGCTTAAGTGTGTTTGTTTGTGTGTGTGCGTGTGTGTGTTTGTTTGTTTGATGCTGTCTATGTTTGTGAATGTGTTTGAATGAGAGACAGTGTGTTGCTGTGTGTCTGTGTGTTTATACAGACAGCATGTTATAGCCTCCCCCCTAAAATATAACACTATATATGGAAAGCATCGTCAATGCACCGTGATGCACCGAGATATCGAATTGAACCGAATCGATGGCATGATAATCGTAACCGAACCGAACCGTGAGACCAGTATAGGTTCACACCTCTACCCCCTACTAAGGCCCAATCCCAATTCTATTTATGAACCCCTACCCCTACCCCTTCTCCTTGGACCTTAAAACCGAGTGTAAAGGGGAAGGGCTTCAAAATTTACCCATAAGAAATGGGACACGACTACAGCACCAGCACACGTCATCATGTCATTGCGATCTCTTGCTTCATATGAGATCAGTTGTGTTATTTTTTGGTTTTTATCTACAGTAAATCACTGAAGGCATATGTTATGTTATCATAACGATCTAATGTGGCAATAAGATCATAACTGCACTGTGTATTTACATTGTGGCCATATTAATCTATCTAAACACACTAAAACAACACTAACATTATAGCAGACACTGTAAAAAGCTCATTTCCAGCCACTAGACTTTTCTGACAGGGGATTCGAGTGTCAGAATGTTGTGGGACTGCTGTACAGGAGTTATGATTAGGGATTGTAGGTCGCGAAATTTAGCGGATTTTATTTTAGAGAGGTTTTTTTTTTTAAGCATGACGGTAAAACACAAACACAGTTATGAATATATTAAAACAGATACTTTTTGGTTGTAAATATTCACATTAATGACAAATAATATTAATTTGTGCATCTCCTTACTTCCGGGTGCAGCTATCCTGCCGTTGTGGCTGGTGTATTCTGGGAAATGTTCTTACCCCTTTGTGTCGAGTGTGGTCCTGGAAAATCTCAGTTCGAAGGGCTAATTACCGCTTCCCCTTAGCCCTACACCTTCAAGCTAAAGAGAATTGGGAAACCCCTACCCCTTCACAGGAACGCGCAAAACAAGGGATAAGAGGAAGGCTACGAGGTAGAATTGGGATTGGGCCTAATTGTGCATAGAGCTGTAACCACTGCTGAGTGGCCTTAAAATCAAAATGCAGACAAAAACAGCGATGAGTGAAACAAATGTGTTTATTTACAGCTCTGCTAATGATCCTGTAAGATGATGCTTGATTAGACACAGCTGAACAAAACACACCCGGCGGCCTACATTCATGTTCGGAAAAACTTACAAGCAGGATATAGACGGATGACCACTTACTGAGAATTATGTCTGGGTGAGTCACTATGCCTGGAGAATGAAGATGCTTTCTGTACACTGTAAAAAATACCTGTCAGTTAACAGTTTGCATATTTTGTGTGTTTTTTCGTCTATTTACGGTTGTGAATTGCATTATGGGATGTTGATCTTTGCTCTGTCGACTTTTTATGCTAAAAAATCAACTCTACAGTTTAACAAAGTGACTTTTATTGACATTTTCATTCATTCATTCATTTTCTTGTCGGCTTAGTCCCTTTATTAATCCGGGGTCGCCACAGTGGAATGAACCGCCAACTTATCCAGCTAGTTTTTACGCAGCGGATGCCCTTCCAGCCGCAACCCATCTCTGAGAAACATCCACATACACACACACACACATACACTACGGACAATTTAGGCAACCCAGTTCACCTGTACCGCATGTCTTTGGACTGTGGGGGAAACGGGAGCACCCGGAGGAAACCCATGCGAACGCAGGGAGAACATGCAAACTCCACACAGAAACGCCAACTGAGCCGAGGCTCTAACCAGCGACCTTCTTGCTGTGAGGCAACAGCACTACCTACTGCACCACTGCCTCGCCTATTGACATTTTAGTAGTTTGAAATAATGTATAAGAAGGAATATAGAGAGAAATAAGTCTGTAAGATAAGAGAAAATGTACTGGCAGCTTATTACAAGGATTTTGTTCCATTATATATATATATATATATATATATAACACCAACCCAGAAGATACATCACTTTAAACTATTAAAAATTTTAATAAAAGTCACTTTTTCAATTTTCTCAAGGTTAAAAGATTTTTCAAGAAAGATTAAGATCTTGTGTTGCAATTCAAAAACATGAATAAATGGAGAAAAATAATCACAAAATTCAGAAAACTGCTAATTTACACATATTTTTTTAAAGTTTAGCATATGGAGTTTGTGGATGGGGTGGGAATGGAGTGTGGTAGTGGGAATTGCACACTACTGGGATTAGGTTGGGAATGCGAGGAGAGCGGAAAAGAGCTCATTGTATCTGCTCCGCTGCATCTGCACACACTCCAACTCTCAGCCTGCAAAAATATACAGCCACTGGACACAGTACACACATTTTGACAATTACTAAACATACACAGTAGCCTAAAACAATATACCAGATGCATGATAAATCAGACCTCATATTGCAAATGTTTTTTTGTTGTTGTTTTTTAGATAGTGCTGCACAGCATGGTAGTTCGGTGGTTAGCACTGTCGCCTTAGAGCAAGAAAGTCGCTGGTTTGAGTCCTGGCTGGGCCAGTTGGCATTTCTATGTGGAGTTTGCATGTTCTCCCCTTGTTGGTGTGGGTTTCCACTGGGTGCTCCGGCTTCCAGTCCAAAGACA
This sequence comes from Danio rerio, assembly GCF_052040795.2. NCBI lineage: Eukaryota > Metazoa > Chordata > Actinopteri > Cypriniformes > Danionidae > Danio > Danio rerio. The sequence continues at coordinate 3,559,352 of NC_141033.1, forward strand.
TGCATATGCAGTGGGAAAAATAAGTATAGAACCCGTTGTGTTTTTCCTGGCAATAATATTTCTAAAGAAGCTATTGACATGGAATTGAACCAGATTTTGGTAAAAACTCAAACAATACAAACATAAAACTGAAACGAAACAAAAAAAGTGTAATGTAATGTAATATAATGTAATGTGTATTTATATAGCGCATTTATTGTGTATGGCCGTACACCCAAAGCGCTTCACAATCATGAGGGGGGTCTCTCCACACCACCATCAGTGTGCAACATCCACTTGGATGATGCGACGGCAGCCACAGGACAACGGCGCCAGTGCGCTCACCACACACCAGCTATTGGTGGAGAGGAGAGACAGTGATAGAGCCAATTCGGTGGAAGGGGATGATTGGGAGGCCATGATCGTAAGGGCGGATAGAGGGACTTTGGCCAGGACACCGGGGTTACATGGGAGTGCCATGGGATTTTTAATGACCACAGTGAGTCAGGACCTCGGTTTAACGTTTCATCCGAAAGACGGCGCCAATTGACAGTATAGTTTCCCCTTCACTTTTACTGGGGCATTAGGACTCACACAGACCACAGGTTGAGCGCCCCCTGCTGGCCCCACTAACACCACTTCCAACAGCAACCTGGTGTTCCCTAGTGGTTCCCTAGGCTCAGCCCTGCTTAGCTTCAGTGAGTAACTTGGGCTGCAGGGTGATATGGCTGTGGCCATGATCGGTAAAATGATCGGTAATTAAAAGGGGAAAGAATAAAAATAGAATAAATATTGATACTTTTACTTTTGTATTAGACACACATGTGATGCTTGTATTTGCAGCAGCTCTACATCCACAACTTCACACTGTCACGATAACCAGCGATCGTTCTCGATAGATCGCCGATTCTCACACAACAACCCATGGACTACACTTCCGCCTTGTCCTGGACTACATATTCATACATGCTCTCCGGTCACATTCACACATGCTCACTCATCTAGACTGATTACATTCTCACCACCTGAGCCTTGTGAGAGAATGATTGCACTCACTACTTAAGCCACTCATTCACCCATCCAGTTTGCTGAGTCTTGTTTGCTATCAGTGATATTTCAACACGGTTCTCCTTGTCTTGTTTCTCTGTGTTTAGACCCTAGCCTTGTTTATCCTTGTTCTCCTGTTTAGCCGCCTGCCTTATGACCTATTGCCTGCTTATACGACTACGATTCTGGACTGCCTGTTTCTACCCGTTTACACCTGATTGACCATTGCTTGCCTGACGCTGAATAAACCTGCATATTGAATCTTACCTCCAGTTGTGTGTGTCATCCCCCGTCGTTACACACACATCCCTGCTGAAAAATCCAGCTTAAACCAGGTTGGCTGGTTTTAGCTGGCTGACCAGCCTGGTTTTAGAGGGGTTTTGGCCATTTCCAGGCTGGTTTCCAGCTATTTCCAGCTTGGTCTTAGCTGGTCAGGCTGGAAAATGACCAGCCAAATCCAGCTAAAACCAGCTTGACCAGCCTGGTTTAAGCTGGATATAGCTGGTTTTGGCTGGACTCCCAGCTTGGCTAGGCTGGTCAAGCTAGTTTTAGCTGGTCATCTCCCAGCTTGACCAGCTAAGACCAGGCTGGAAATGGCTGGAAACCAGCCTGGAAGTGGCCAAAACCCCTCTAAAACCAGCCTGGTCGACCAGCTAATACCAGCCAACCAGCCTAGGCTGATTTAAGCTGGATTTTTCAGCAGGGATTGGGTTAAATTAGGCTTTAATTAGACTCTCCTTTACTTCCATTGTATCTGTTCTGCTAAGGGAACTGAACCAACCCCATTACGTCAGACACAGCGACATTCCAAGATGGCTGAGCCCTAGGTCTAAAAGCTACAGTAAAACATGCCATTTTCTGCTAAATGGTTACATTAATCTAGTTTGTTTAATATATTTTCGTTAAAGTGGAATCCAATGTACAAAATAAGGTAAACTTGACTGAGTGCTTCATTTCACCTTTAACATGTGCCTGTCAATCAAATAAGTGGGCCTGGAAAACTGCACTGCTATGTCATGTTGTGGTGGGCCTCAAAACCGCTAGGATTTAGATCCTATTTTAAAGTCAGTTAATGTAAAAAAAGGAGACTTTGGGGTGTTTATATCACTAGTGTCTTGAAAAATATCCAGTCAAATATTATTTGTGAGACATAGAATTAATCTCGAGTCTGTTTCCTGTCGGCTCTCTTCATCATCAGCGCATGTCCTGATGTGGCCTACAACACCTTGCGGCGTAATTGTCGCTGATCTATTGTCCGTTTTAGACATCAGGAAGAATTATAGCTGTTTACTTGCTTCCGCGTATGAAACCCTGAGGCGCTTTTGCTGTGGGTTATTCTCCTCTCTCGGGCTGCCAGGACTTTCTGCAGACACACGGCATTGTCTGCTTTACTAACAGCGGACGTTCGCTCTGAAACACATGAATAGAGAGTCTGCTGCAGTGTAAACAACAGAGCGCAGCTTCATCCCACTGTTCTCAGATCAGCGTGGAGCTGTGCAGGAGCTGATGACGGATAAAATACACCCTTCAAAAAGAAGTAATGACAACGGTGCAATCTCACACTAGTTTGTCGTTTTAATTTTAGTGGCTAATTCTTATGTATTTGTACAATCTCATTCATGCACCATTAATGTTGAAAAGTACATAGAGGTTTTGGAGCACAACATGCTGCCTTCTTTGCCAGGGATGCCTATGCATATTTCAACAAGACAATGCAAAACCACATCCTGCACAAAGTCCTGGCTGCAGAGGAAAAGGATGCAGGTACTTGACTGGCCCGCCTGCAGTCCCGACCTGTCTACAATAGAGAATTTGTGATGCGTTTTGAAGCAAAAATTCGACAGTGAAGACACCTAACTGTTGCCCACCTGAAGACTTGTTTGCAGGAAGAATGGGACCAAATTACACCTGAAACACTTCTTCACTTGGTGTCTTCAGTCCCTAACATATTTTAAGTGTTGTGAAAAGGAATGGCAACGCTACAAAGTGTATACTAGAGTGTATGGGTGTTTTCTAGCATTGGTATCCGCTGCGTAAAACGTATGCCCGAATAGTTGGCGGTTCATTCCACTGTGGCAACTCCTGATAAATAAGGTACTAAGGGAAATTAATGAATGAATAAAACAAATAAATTAATAAACAAAACAAACAAACACATGCAAAGCAAGTGTACAACTAATTAAATTACATTCTTATTACAAATAAGCAGGACTTTTACATTAATCAAAAAAATTGAAATTAAAAAAACGAATTGATAGTTTTAATGGCCTTTCTATTAGTACTATGTTGAATAATACAGAAGTAATTCTTCAGTTCCTTACAAAGCAAAGTAAAACAGGATTTTTTTGTTGAAAAATTTATAACTATTAATTTAAAAGCAAGTTTGTTCATCACCAGTATATAAAAAGGAGAATAACATAACACAAAATTGTCAGTTTGCAAGCAGCATAACGAGCTGTTTTTAAAGTCTTAAAATCAATGGAAGTGAATGAGACCTCACGTCTCGAGCCAAAAAGATTCAATAGTGGCGCCCACAAATAAGGTCATGTATATGTATTTTCCATAGTTTTTACATGTTTGATATTATTCTCACATATTTGCTGAGTCTTTTGCATGACATTTCAACTTAAATCTGTCAAAGTGGTGCAAACAGGTAATACATGGTAATCCAGAAGCAAAGTCAGGAAACAGGCACATGATCGATGCAGACAATGTAAACAATAGAACAAGACAAGGATAATAAAAGGAGAAACTCGACCAGAAAATGTAAAGTTCGTAAAGTTACAGGGTTAATACCAACAAGACTTAGCAATATCAGTGTGTGTGCTATATAAAAAGTCCATATAATGGGTCTTTGAGCAGCTTTAGCTGTGCTTGTTTGCAATCAGTCGGGATCAGGAACTGCTGTGTGTGCATGGTGGATGCTGGGAGTTGTAGTTCGTTTGGTGACAGATTTGTAGTTCATCAGCGATCCGCAGTAACACTGTAACACTGATAGATTTATAATTTTATTATTTTTTTTATATTTAAATTTAAAAATGCAATTCTTATATTTGAGATACCTTTTAAAAAACCTAAATGTAAAAATAAATAGTATTGTTTTCTCTCTTTTTGAGTAAAAACAACTCAAAACTCAGAATTGTGATTCCTGTTTGATCTTATCTGCCCTAAATGTAGATAAATAAATAAGTATAGAAAAAACGAATAATTAAAAATATATGGAACATGATGTTTAAACATATATTTTTGTACGTTTTAATATATACACTAAAACATGAAATGTGAACAAAATACAAGTGCTTAGTGTCATAATGCTTGAGGCAGCAGTTTGTGAATGAGAGCTTGGATTGAATGCGATGGCAGATGGCCTGATTATCTGTGCATAAAGAGTTAAATTACAGTATTTTTCTCATGCTGAGCTTTCATATGGCTTCTGAAATAACACTAAAAGAGAATGCCTGGATTTTAGGATCTGTTTTATAGCTATTTTTATGCTGTAAACAAAAGACAAATTTACAGTTAGAGGTTAGTTCATCCTACAATGAAACTCATATTCATTCTAATACGATGTCTGTTCATTTACAGTAAACCAATAAAGGGATTTTTTAATAGTCTGGCAGATTACGTGTAGGACAATAACACTTTTAGAATGTTATATTAGCATATTAGAAATCAATCTGACGATATTTAAAGCCCACATGAACCGGATGCTGTGACCGTTTCTTTTTTTGTTGGTTTGTTTGTTTTTTTCGTATTGTGATGCACTTTCTAGAGAAACCGAATATTAAATGAGAAATCAGTGGGCCTGGCTTGTTTTTTTTCTATTGAGAAGTGATTGGATGTAATAAAGTAGGCATTTCACTCAGACAAACCTGGAAAAAGTTTTGGGGAGAGTTTTTACAGCCTAAAGCTGCGGTCACACAAGAGTTTGAGCTTGTGAAATTTTGTTGTCTGGCGCCGCAAAAAGGGGCGGGATTAAATGATATGATTTCCCAGCTAAAAAATCCAGCGTAACCCAGCCTAGGCTGGTTGGCTGGTTTTAGCTGGTTGACCTGCCTGGTTTTAGAAGAGTTTTGGCCATTTCCAGGCTGGTTTCCAGTTATTTCCAGCCTGGTCATAGCTGGTCAGGCTGGAAAATGACCAGCTAAATCCAGCTGATGAATAAATGTCAGTATCTGATGTCAATATGACATTGGTTTAAGATGTTGGCTTGGCGTTGAGTTTTAGTCACTTTCCAACACAACCTAAAATCAACCAAATGTTGACGTCATTATTGGAAGTCAAAATAACTTTGTCCTTAGACGCAGGCTAGACATTGAATTTTGCTCACCTGTTGTTCTGACCTAAACTTTTATTTATTTACCTATATACTGTATATATATATATATATATATGTGTGTGTATATATATATATATATATATGTATGTATGTATGTGTGTGTGTGTGTGTGTGTGTGTGTATATATGTGTGTGTATACATATATATCTATAGGTCCATTTTGATTCAATAAAATGTCTTCAATAACTATGGGAGGAAAGCATTCAAATAACAGTTTTTAGTTTTCTCAAAATTAGATATATTTTTTTTCTCCAGTCAAAAACATTTATTCAGCAGTACTTGCATGCACCAAACTCTACCGTTTTATTCCTGTAAGTGTACTGAATATAACTGTATATAACATTTTATTCCTTAAAATATGGTGTAGCCTGTTTTGACAGTGCTGACAGTATTTTCTGATTTATGGAGTGAAATTTAAGAAATTGAAATGACGTCTATCAGAACATTTAACTGCAATGAGTCTATATCAAAAATCTATTTTATTTAAGTAATAATTTATCAATTTAATCAATCAAATAATTTTAATCTTTGTTCTATTTCGTGTTCTGGAAACGTATGCAAATATGTGCAGGTTTATTTAGCTAGTGCCTCACTTGCATATATAAACATTTGAGGAAACCTGTAATGTGACTAAATGTTTGCTATACTATTTGCAATCAGTCAGCTATTGAGGTGTGGTGATGTTTATAAGTGCAATAACCATACAAACAATTCTCATCCAGAAGCTCCTAAATAACCAATAAAACTTTTAGTAAGATCCAACATAGGCTCATTCTGAAAATGTACTCCTGTATACATTTCTAGAGATCATGAATTGTGTAGCCAGAAGTATGTATGGCTGTTAGCTAAATTGTCCATACGAGTGTATGTGTGTGAGTGTGTATGGATGTTTCCCGGAGATGGGTTGCAGCTGGAAGGGCATCTGCTGCGTAAAACATCTGCTGGATAAATTGGTGGTTCATTCCACTGTGGCAACCCCTGATTAATAAAGGGACTAAGCCAAAATTGATGAATGAATTATAAAGACATGCCATGGAAGAAATGTCATTTAATGCAGTGCTTCTTATACATTCTGAGACAGTGTTTATAATTTAGGCAGTGGAGATTGTTGATTTATAAAGAGAAAACAGACCTTAAAAGTTCACCGGAAGCGTTTGACTTGGGTCACTGACAAATTAAAAGTCCTTCAGCATGCTTTGCACATACCCTATTAAGCCATTTTGGTGACTGGCACTTTAAATTCAAATGAGATTGTGCGCCATTAAAAAGAGGGCGGAACTACAAATGCCTATGGATGCTAATAGGTGGGGCTTTCCCCCTCTGATGACACATACAAAAGGAGAATGTCCTCTGGGGCCCCTTCTGATCTGAGGCCCCAAGCATTTGCATGCCTTGACAAGCAGCAACGCAAACCCGAACCACACCATGCAATGGAAAAGCATCTCAATTTCTCACCATTGACACTAATAACAAGCATTCCCGAATTCAACATAGAGCCTCTTTCAGGGGTTTCTTGTACACGGTGAACTCTATACCTGCTCCAGTGTTGTTCTTCTCACCTCTTTTCAGAACAAAGCATCAGTACACTGGTTCCATTGATGAATGACTCTGTGGTCATCAGCGGTGTGGCAGATTCTCTCTGTTGTGGTCCCGAGCAGGAGCTCTCATTATCCACATACGGCTGGTAAAGAGGCGACCAGTGTGGTGATGTCTCCAGCCTGGAAGTACACTCATTTTCTTTGTGCTCTGGTTCTGTGCTCCCTGGTCTCGGCAGGTTACAATAGAGCACAGTGTTCCCAGCGGAAGACAATCACTGTCTGTCTGCACCGACCACTCTGACTGTGCATATACACACACCGCTACTCACACACAAAGCTTTTTTCCACAAGAACACGCATGGAGGGAAATCGGCCTTTACATTTGATGCTGAAAGAATAGAGAAACATCATCTCATTTTTGTCAGTGAAGCAATTGGCAAAACAGGACGCCGAAGAATTTGTATTACATTAGATTTAGAGATTAATAATCTTAATAATTTTCAAAATCTCTTGGCAAATTTATTAAAAGCTTCCTAAATGGATGGTTTACTTAAAACTAATAGTAATTCATTCTATTCCAACATGTGTTTTATGCAGCTTCCAACTGCAACCCAGTACTGGAAAACACCCATACACTCTTGCATTCACACACACTAAGGCGAGTTTTGTTTACCCAATTCACCTATAATGCATGTGTTTGGACCGTGGGGGAAACCGGAGCATTAGAAAGAAAACCCACGCCAACACGGGGAGAACATGCCACATCCATACAGAAATGCCAACTGACCCAGCCGGCACTCGAAGCAGCGTGAGGCCACGGTGCTGCTGTCCCCAAAATATTTAGTTTTACTTACTCTTTACTCATGCTCAAAATTTTCTAAACCTTTATAAGTTTTTTTTTTTTGTACTGTTGAACACAATAGAAGATATGTTGAAGAAAGATTAAAATCTGTATCCATTGACTTCCATGGTATGAAAACAAATACCATGGGAGTCAATGCACTGTAAAAATAATCATGCTGCCTACATTTTTTTTTAGTCATCTCAATTTGCATTCATCAAACTGAGTAAAAATGTTAAGTTAAACTTTGTAGAATTAAAAAAAAATGTTAAAACTGGATTAACTTTTCAAAATAAGTTAAAGCTGCAGTACATAGAAAAATATTTGTTGTCTTGATTTTTTGTCATTGCCGGATTTCCAGCTTCAAAATATCTTCTTTTGTGTTCTACAGAAGGAGTTGACGACGAGTAAATAACAGGTTGAGAATGTAGTAAAAATCAGCCTGTTGTGAGGGCCTTTTTTTTCTGGATTGCTTTTGAAAATTCTATCGGTTGGGTTTTGCGACGGTGATGATCGAGTCAATCTGTGCTTTTGAAAACGCTATCGGTTAGGTTTAGGAAAGGGGGTAATCGAGTCAATCTGTGCTTTTTAAACACTATCAGTTGGGTTTAGGAAAGGGGGTAATCGAGTCAATCTGTGCTTTTGAAAACACTATCGGTTGGGTTTAGGAAAGGGGGTGATCGAGTCAATCTGTGCTTTTTAAACACTATCGGTTGGGTTTAGGAAAGGGGGTGATCGAGTCAATCTGTGCTTTTTAAACACTATCGGTTGGGTTTACAAAAAGGGTTAATCGAGTCAATCTGTGCTTTTGAAAACACTATCGGTTGGGTTTAGGAAAGGGGGTGATCGAGTCAATTTGCGCTTTTGAAAACACTATCGGTTGGGTTTAGGAAAGGGGTAATCGAGTCAATCTGTGCTTTTGAAAACTCTATCGGTTGGGTTTTGGGACGGTGATGATCGAGTCAATCTGCGCTTTTGAAAACACTATCGGTTGGGTTTAGAAAAGAGGGTAATCGAGTAGGGATGTAACTGTATTGTAAATACCGTCATACCGCAATATTATTTTTTTTTGATATTACCGAAGTCGCATGACTCGGTAAAACTGTAGGTCTTCTGAGAAAATTTGCTCAGGCGAATGAAGCGAACGGGAGGTAACGAAAACTACAATTCCCATCAGCCCATGCTTGACCATCATCCCTTGCGGTCTGTTGTCGCTACAGATCCAGTAATGCGGAAATGGAGTGTGCTGCTAGAAGTGGGGATGAAAAAGAGCTGGAAAACTCTAAAGCGGGTGTTGTCGCCGCGCGCGTACTGAATAGCGGTGTTGTCGCGCGCATACTGAATAGCGGTATTGTCGCGCGAGTTCTTATCAGCTGTGTTGTCGCGCGCATACTGAATAGCGGTGTTGTCGCGCGAGTTCTTATCAGCTGTGTTGTCGCGCGCGTACTGAATAGCGGTGTTGTCAGCACACTGTTCAGATTGATGCAGACATGAGACCTCTATCTAACTCATGGTTTGTCCTCTCAAGTGGGGGAAAGACAATGCACAACGTTACCCACTGCTGTCAACCTGGGCCAAGTCATATCTCTCTTGTCCCAGAAACCTCAGTCCCAAATGAGAGGGGTTTTTTTTCAGTTGCAGGGGACATTGTAAATGCCCAGAGATACCAGCTTTTACCAGATTATATTTATATGATAATTTTCCTTTAAACCCATCTCTATCTAAGTGAGTGAGTGATTAAATGTTGAATGTGATGAGTTTTCAACAATACTAAATTGAAACTTTATTTTTTTTACATGGTTTAATATTTTTTTGTTATTAAAATTGAAGTTCCTGTTTCAAAGCTTACAGATAGATGGCTAATTTGTATGTCATTGACACTTTTGGCACTTTTTTGGAGTATTTTCATAAGTTTTGTTTTTTCCTGTAAATGATTCAATAAATACCGTACCGTGACATTCATACCAAGGTATTACCGTACCGTGAAATTCTGATACCGTTACATCCCTAGAATCGATTCAATCTGTGCTTTTGAAAACACTATTGGTTAGGTTTAGGAAAGAGGGTAATCGAGTCAATCTGTGCTTTTTAAACACTATCAGTTGGGCTTAGGAAAGGGGGTAATGAGTCAATCTGTGCTTTTGAAAACACGATCGGTTGGGTTTTGGGAAGGGGGTGGGTGGGGTATCGGTCTTTCGGTCAGTCAGTCAGTTAGTTGACAGCAGCCTCTGGTGGATTTATGTGAGAACAGCAGATGCAAAAGGCACTCATGAGAGAAATTTGAGATCTAAAAGCGTACACATCGGCCTCTGGTAGATTTGCGAAAACAAAATCTGCAAAAAAACATACAGTAGCTGCCAGGACATATTTTGCTCTCTCCAGAAATGTATATAGAGTTATGTATGCATAATAAGCCAGGTTTGCAAACAGCCGTGTGTGTATAAAATATCCTGTCGCAAAACTTGTCAAAGTCTTACATGACAGTAATAGTTTGATTATGTCTATACTGCACTTGAACAATGCGACTAAAATAGGAATACTCTATATGTCGTAATTGAATTTCTGTTTAGTTGGATTATGACATTAGTCAGATTAAGGTAATCAAAAATTACTGTTTACATGGTAGACTCTTAATCAGAGTATTTTCTTATTCGTATTAAAATTGGATAATTGGTCTTGATGAAAAATGTACTCATTGTAAAACAGGATTTTAACCAAAATAAATACTGCAATATTCAATCCAGGCTCATTCTGAAAACATTTGGCAATATACATTTCTGGAAAGTGCCAAATACATCCCATGAGTTACTTTTTTTTGCAGCTTTTGTTTTCGCAAATGCACCAGAGACCGCTGTGTAGGCTTTTTCAGGTCTCAAATTTCTCTCAGGTGCCATTCGTGCCTGCTGTTCTCAAGTAAATCCACCAGAGGCCGCTGTCTACTGAATGACCAATTGACTGACCCATTCTCCGCCTTCCCTAAACCCATTTGATAGTGTTTTTAAAAGCACCGATTGACCCGCGCACCCACTTCCCAAAACCCAACCGTCAGTTTTAAAAAGCAATCGAGAAAAATAAAATCCCACGCCAGAATTTTACCATGTTTTCAGGTTTTACCACATTCTTGCTTTGTTATTTACTTGCTCATTTTAGGTTTTGGCTTTTTGTTTTTGTCTCACCTGCTTTCTGGAACCATTCTTCACCAGGCTCGAAGCCCGTTGTTATGGTCAACTCCGCTCTGCATCTCAAGTCCCCCGATGTACATGGCGGGAAAACTAGAAGCACAAAAAAGAACAGCAGCATACCACCCCCTAGTGTTCGTTTAAATACTAAAGGCAGCCATACGTACTGGCTACTTAATACACGATCTCCAGAAATAGGGCTACGTTTTCAGAATGAGCTTATGTTGGCAATATTGCTTAGAAATGAGACTCCGTCAATTCACAGAGAGCCATTTAAAAATAATTTTATACATTTTGTGAATCTGGCCCCTTGAGGGTTGCTTGTTTACTGGCACAATTTGAAAGAGCCCACCTCAAAGTCTTTCTTCTTGTCTCCAGATATGATATATTTTTTTTTTTCATCTGTTTTATCAGCTGCCAGACGAAAAAATCATGCATCTGTTTACCACAAAACGGCAAAATACATAAAAGGCAACACAAATGTACAAGAGCTGCTGAATCCCACAGCATTTATTAGAGCGTGTTTTGATTATAAATGGTGATAAATAAGCCAATAACCATAGACATCAATAATCATGAATACATTAGGCCAGGAGGAATTGGTCTGTATGTGATAAGGCCCACGAAGAAGAAAGTGTTATTGTAATGTAAATCACATTCAGACCGGGTTACTGGCAGCCTATAATAGCATCATATTGACGCCGTTAGATTATCTCATCAGTCATATTCTGCCATGGGAAGAGTCCTCTCTTAGTGAGGGAAAACAGTTTAGCTCTTTGTGTTTAAAGACTGAGCCTCGGCGATGTGGGAAACATTACTCATTTATATATATATATATATGGCAAATCAAATCTGGTGTCACTGATACACCCGAGCATACAGAGTCATTTTGTTCGTTCCTTGGATCTATTTATATCTTCAGTTCAATCAGCTTTGCATTTAATCTTATAGCGGAATGTGTAGGCTGAATTTAGACTACTAAAAATGGCACATATGGTTGAAGAAACGATTAGTCCTCCTATGATTTTCTTTTCTTTTTCAAATGTTTCTCAAATAATGTTTAACAGAGCAAGGACTGTTTCCCAGTATTTCCTATAATATTTTTTTCTTCTGGAGAAAGTCTTATTTGTTTTATTTCGGCTAGAATAAAAGCGGTTTTTAATTTTTTCCCCACCATTTTAAAGGGCACATAGGTTACTCCTTTTTCCAGATTTAATATAAGTGTGTGTATTTTTGTGTGTGTGTTTATATAGCGCATTTATTGTGTATGGCCATACACCCAAAGCGCTTCACAATCATGAGGGGGGGGGTCTCTCCACACCACCACCAGTGTGCAACATCCACTTGGATGATGTGACGGCAGCCACAGGACAATGGCGCCAGTGCGCTCACCACAGCTATTGGTGGAGTGGAGAGACATTAGCCCCTTTCACACATACAGACACATACAGGTTGTATGTGTGAACAGGTCCTTTTTGAAAATACCGGTAAATTCATTCTGGCTATTTTCCGGAAAGAGAAGTTGTAACATTACCGGCAATTTGTCGAAATGCTGCGCTGTGTGAATGCAGAAGGAAGATTTCCGTAATAAGCGCGTGCACGTCTAAAACATGCTGACGTGAGACGTCTGCTTTAGCCAATCACAACAGTCAGACGCATTTACGTCCGCGCGGTTTGTGAGGATAAAAGCCTTTGAATATTTTTCCAGACACATTTAGCTGCTAGAAGTTAGTCAGATCACGTTTATATGTTCTTCTTAATGCCAACTGTGTAAATAATCATCGATAAGATGCTTATGATAAGTCGTTGTTTGTTAACCTTCAAGCTTTGCGTGCGCCTATGAGCGCCGCACACGCACATATTATGAACATCTCGACATGCGAAAGTGATCCTGCGAAAGTTGTTCACAATATTGATCATCCACAGAGTTTGTAATTTAGTCAAATGTTTACAAACACAAGCGCAGCCGTTTAGAGCTCATTTGTGGTGAATGATGTCAGAATTTACCGGTATTTTGGAATGGATGTGTGAATGCTCTTTTCCGGAAAATTTCCGTAACGTCCTCGTCTGTGTGAACAGTGCTTTTTTGAATATACCGGTAAAGTTGTTCCAGAAATTTACCGGTATTACTGTGTGAAAGGGGCTAGTGATAGAGCCAATTCAGTGGAAGGGGATGATTGGGAGGCCATGATCGTAAGGGCCAATAGAGGGACTTTGGCCAGGACACCAGGGTTACACCCCTGCTCTTTCACGAGAAGTGCCATGGGATTTTTAATGACCACAGTGAGTCAGGACCTCGGTTTAACGTCTCATCCGAAAGACGGCGCCCACTGACAGTGTAGTGTCCCTTTCACGTTTACTGGGGCATTAGGACTCACGTAGACCTCAGGTTGAGCGCCCCCTGCTGGCCTCACTAACACCACTTCCAACAGCAACCTAGTGTTCCCTAGTGGTCTCCCATCCAGGTACTGACCAGGCTCAGCCCTGCTTAGCTTCAGTGAGTAACAAGTCTTGGGCTGCAGGGTGATATGGCTGTGGTATATCATAAGTCTGTTGTGTCCCCAGAATGTGTCTGTAAACTTTCAGCTCAAAACAACCATCAGATTATTTATTATAGCTGTCTGAAGTGTCTGTATTATGGCTGCTAAAACCTGATTGCTGTTTTTTTGTACTGGGCCTTTAAGGCTAGTCCTCCCCACCCATGTTCCCTCAATCACTGCCCTCGGCTGCCTCAGGAAGGGGCGTAACGTTTGTGAGAAATACTACAGTAAGAACTTTACCAATCAGTATTTACACACACACATAGCGCAGACACACACGCACAGAGAGAAAGAGAGAGAGAGCGTGTTTAGCTTTGCACTGTTTTTGCACGTATCCATATGTGACAGGATACAGGTTAATCTCCACTGCTGTATAGATATCTGTTTTGTTAATGTACAAAATTAACCTGATTTAACGTCCACAAATCGGGATTGAAGCACCTTCTTTTATAATTGTTCTGACACGCGACTGTGCTGATGAAGTGAATCTGAAGTTTCATTCATTCATTCATTTTCTTGTCAGCTTAGTCCCTTTATTAATCCGGGGTTGCCACAGAGGAATGAACCGCCAACTTATCCAGCAAGTTTTTACGCAGCGGATGCCCTTCCAGCCACAACCCATCTCTGGGAAACAACCACACTCACATTTACACCCACACTCATACACTACGGTCAATTTAGCCTACCCATTTCACCTGCACCGCATGTCTTTGGACTGTGGGGGAAACCGGAGGACCCGGAGGAAACCCACGCAAAGGCAGGGAGAACATGCAAACTCCATACAGAAACGCCAACTGAGCTGAGGTTCAAACCAGCGACCCAGCGACCTTCTTGCTGTAAGGCGACTGCACTACCTACTGCCGTGAATCTGAAGTGAAAAGCTGTAATTCATTACACACATGTTCTGTTTTATAACATTTTAAACCTGTGAAACTCACTAGTGATCACGTTTGAGGATTGAGAACAGACCTTTTATTCCCGGTTGCTTTCGCTCATCCTGTTATGTTGATATGATTATATGCGTTACTACCATAGGACGTTTACAAGCACTGTGAAGGCTTTTTTTTTTCTTTAATCTAGCCTTCCTGTTTTTGACTTTGACTTAATTTGACTTAAAGAATTGTTTTGCTCCAAAATTGCCCATTGGACTCTAATGATTTCTCATGAATGTGCCATAGAGAGCTAGGTCGGATGTCAAGATAATGGCTTTCTCTGTGTTCGTCACCCAAAGCTATAACCATAATCATATGACTTCAAAAGAACATAATCCACAAGTCTTATAGGCTACGTTTAAGATGCCTTTATGATGCGTTCGAGTTCTCTTTGAAGCTTGATGGTCTGGTCTCCATTTATTATAAATGCATGGTAAAGTGTGACCTGTGCATTCATTTGAGAATCTTCTTCTGTTTAGAGGAGACACATTAGTGAACTCCTGTAACTTTTTAAGCCAGCAGAAATCTTCATGCTCTGAAAGTAATGTTTACACCACTAGACTTTATATATATATATATATATATATATATATATATATATATATATATATATATATATATAAGATTGTGCAGAGGTTTTGTTTTCTCTTGTTTATTTTTAGACCTGTATGCATGTAGATTTTTTTGTATGCATGCATTTTTTTTCTTATCTTTTTCCTATATTTCCCACTTCCCACTCCATCTAATTTAAATAATGCTAAATTACAAATAAATTATAAAACAATCATATAAAGAATGTTCAAACAAACAGATGAATGAATGAATGATTAAAATAACAAACATAAATAATCAAACAAAAATGAATAAATTATTAAACAAACAAATTAATGAATTAATTATCTAACAAATAAATGAACGAATAAACAATAATTAAAACGATAAATGAATAAATGGATAAGTCAAATCAACAAATAAATTAACAAAAAATAATTAATGATTGAATAATCAAACAAACAAAAAATAAATGAACAAAGAATAAATAAATAAATAGATAAAAAGATGGATAAATGATCAACGAAACAAAAATAAACAAATAAATAAATACGATCTTGATACCTACTGCGCCACCGTGACACCCACTCCATTTATTAATTTATTCATTCATTCAGTAGTTTTCTTTTTTCAGCTTAGTCCTTTTAAACATCTGGGGTCACGACAGCGGAATGAACCGCCAACTTATCCAGCATATGTTTTACACAACGGATGCCCTTCCAGCTGCAACTTGGGGAACCATCCATTCATCTATTTATTCGTTTATTAATTTATTTGTTTGATCATCCATCCATCCGTCCATCCGGATAGATGAATGGATGGATGGATGATTAAACAAACAAATTAATAAATGGATGGATTGATTGAATGAATAAAAAATCAAACAAACAAAAAATAAATAAACAAACAAAGAATAAATAAATACATAGGTAAATAGATAGATAAAATACAGCTGGATTAATGAACAAACAAACAAATTAACAAATAATAGAACCAATTAATAAATGGATGGATGGATGTTCAAACAAAAAAATTAATAAATAGATGAATAAATGGATGAATGGAATGAATAAATAAAAAAAACACAAACAAATAAATAAAAACAAAATTAATTGATTAATTAATAATGGGTTGATTTATGGATGGATGGACGCATCAATATTAATACAAACAAATAACAAATGAACAAACAAAGTAGGGATAGATAGATAAATAAATAGATGAATGGTTGGAATGGAATGAATACATGATCAAAAATAAAATACTTGAACAAACAAACAAAAAGATAGATAGATAGATAGATAGATAGATAGATAGATAGATAGATAGATAGATAGATAGATAGATAGATAGATAGATAGATAGATAGATAGATAGATAGATAGATAGATAGATAGATAGATAGATAGATAGATAAAAATGAATGGATAGATGATCTAACAGATAGAGGATGGCTGGATGAAAGGATGGACGGACGGACGGACGATTAAACAAACGAATTAATAAATGAATGAATAAATAGATGGAATGAATGAATAATAAAACAAATAATAATTTAACAAACAAACAAAATAAATAGATAAAAAGATGGATGGATGGATGAATTTATGATCAAACAAGCAAACAAACTAATAAATGAATAAACAAATAAATGGATGGATCAATATAAGGATGGATGGACAATTAAACAAACATGAATAAATGCATAAATACATTAATTAATGGATGGATGGTATGAATAAATAAACAAACACAATAAATAAACAAACAAACAAACAAATCAATACAAATAAAATAAATAAATAAATAGATGGATGGATGGATTGATGGATGAATAAAACTGTCTCTTAGACTGTGATTTCTGGCATTTGCCATTACCAATATTTATGAATGAAAGAATGCTGAATGTTAAAGCATATTGCTTTCTCCTCCCCTCCTCATAGCAATTCCATAACACTAAACATTTTTATTTATCACCCCTCTCCTTCGTCTCTGTGATTTGAATATGGTTTTATCCAGCCAAGTCATGGCTCTCTGTTAATTACTCCTCTGTTCATTTAAGCGTGCTGGTCTGTCCGAGAGGAATTGTCTGACTCCTGCATTAAATGGCCCACATTCCAATCCTCTGATGCTGAAACTAACATGAGTTCCCCCTTTATCTCTGCAAGCGCGTCAAATTAGCACACAGCGGATTCATGTTACAAAAGACTCGGCCAGCGAAAGAACTTGGGAGACAACCTGATCTAGCTTTTTTTTTCTTTTTCGTGGTGGCGAGGATCTGTGTTCATCGATGTTCAGTGTACACAGAACCACAGGGGCTGCCATAGGAACTAATGAGCGAGTTATTTTTGTGGAACACGATCAAATGTAGTTATGTGTTCGATAAGACATCTCGCACTGGAAATGAGCCTTGGAGCTCGGTTATGGAAATGATTATTGATGTTTTATGGCTGTTTCGGTAATGCATTCAATCACTCATGACTGAATTAAATTTAATGCACTCTTGCCTCGCACAACTGTAATTGCACAAATTCTTCACATTCATAGAGGAGACACATCAGTGCACTGACTCGCTAAACATTTTTTTATTCAATTAAGTTAATCCCAATATTGTCCCTTTAAATAAGGGCACTGTTGCCCTTTGAAATTACCACTATTACCATAGGAATTTTCAGATCTCTTGAGAGTTATTTGCATTCATATTCATAGCATAATATCAACGTATTGACAACAGAATTGAGCTTACAGCTCTAACAATTTTTAAGAGTTCACACTTAGCTGATGATTGATTTTAAAGCTTGTTTGGCATGCTGTCACGGGAGAGAGCCCTGAGCTCATAAGATCCTCGAGCCTGGGGCTCCCTCCCGTTTGCAAAGGCGAGAGGGGAGTTTGAGCTCAGGTAGATCTTGAGAACTCCCCTGCTGTAGTAGTTAATGAACATGTAGCACTTTTAGACTTGGACCAGCACTATATACTGTAGGTTCCACAGGTGTAGCTCAATGAAGGATGAGGGAGTCGAACAATTAACTGATTTATTGCAGAAAACTCACAATAAACAATTTAAACATCAATGGAGTACTCCAATCAGGAAATCAAATAAAATAAATGAGTTGAAAGAAAAAACATGAAAAGCTTTCGAATCAACTGAAATGACACAATGCAAGTAAATACACTCGTTCGGTCGAAGTGCTTTTCGTTTCAGAAGGATGCTCCAGTACGTAATTGAGTTCAATATCAGTTCCTCAATGTGGTATACGAACCAAACAGTCCAACAGTCAGGTCCCAAAACAAAACTTCACGTGAATGCTTCCGCTCCTTGGATGTAGGTGCGTTGAATAAATGGAATATTCCTACCGGTATACCGATGAAATAGATGAATCTCCTTATCGGCTGGGTTAACGAGCAATTCAGCTGATCAGCTCACACTGTAACAGATCTCGCGGCTGGCCACACCACTTTCATGACCGTTACACTCACTTAGCTGGGCTCGCCATCTTTTGTTCAGTTTTAATTCTCAAGAGAAAAAAAAAAACAATCGGAGAAAGATTAAAATCATCAAAAGTGTAGTTCAGTCGATGTTTCAAGTGATGTTTGGAGTGAAGATTAACTTCTAAATTAAAATAAACGAAAATACAGCACAATTCACTGGTTTATATCAACTCAAAGCTCTACTGCGTGCATGTTCGGGAACATTCACTGACTGTGTCCACAAACGGAAAGGAAAACCGGCTTTCTCTCTAGAAGTTGGGAAGCGCCCTCTAGAGGAACCCATAGGTGACTACACTGTTGGTAAACCCATTTCTATGGGGGTTACAAACAGATAGTGATTGCTCTTAAGAGATAACTCTTAACTAGGAGCATGTCTATGGTGCCGATTTGGATTAGTCAATTAACTTAAGTTGAATGTTTTTGGACGATGAGAGGAAACCAGGGAACCCAGGTGAAACCCACGTGAGCACGGGGAGAACGTGTAAACTCTGCACAGAAACATCGGCTGGCTTGGTAAGGACTAGAATCAGTGACGTTCTTGCTGTGAGGCAACAGTGCTAACCACTGGGCCACCGGGCCGCCCATCTAGGAAAGGAGGAGTGAGGGTGGAAGGGGGGATTCTTCAAAACAAAGATGGCTGTGATGTGGAACATAATGTATTTACAGTGGATTAGTACACTGAAAACCCTAATAAGTTGACTGAACTAAATTAATTGAGCAAGCTTGTTGCCTCAATTTAATTGAGTAATGGAGTCTCCCCAAACTTGCATATTTAAGTTTATTTAACTCACTATATTTAGTACTATATTTACTACTTATAATTTAGTACCTATTTAGTACTTATTTAGTACTTAAATAAACTTAAATATGCAAGTTTTGGGAGACTCCATTACTCATTTAAATTGAGGCAACGAGTTTACTCAATTAATTTAGTTCAGTCAACTTATTAGGGTTTTCAGTGTGTGTGTGTGTGTGTGTGTGTGTGTGTGTGTGTGTGTGTGTGTGTGTGTGTGTGTGTGTGTGTGCGTGAATTATATAAAAATGTTTAAATATGAACATACAATGAATGAAAAAATTTTTAAATAAATTCAAAACAAAAAAATAAGTAGCCATTTATTCACATTATGACGAATAATTATACCTGAAGTCATTTGTTTTCTGGACCCTGTACTTTTTTGCACATATGTCACACATATTAGAATTTTACAGTCAAGACTACATTTGTGAAAATGACCTATTTTTTTTTTTTTCAAAGAATTAATTATGATTTTGAGGTCACTACACTTAAGAAATCTTAAATCTTAACATTTTACGTTATGGGACCAAAATGCAAAATTTTTTGATTCAGTCAACTTTACTTAATTGTTTAAGTAAAGACAACATTGGGGTTTACAGTGTAATCGTCTGATTGGTGAATCATAAATTGAATAATGCAGGGCTGGCTGCAAGCAATCATAAGCACGTGATCCTTTCCGAAATTCGTACTGGTAGACTACTTAGTTTGTTTTAAGGAAAAAAACTCTTAATTTTGACTTAGTATTTCTGAAAACAAAACAATATATTCTACTTGTCTGTAAAAAGCTTCTTGATTTAAGAATCCGGAGATACTTAGACCAGAAATGCCATTTTTCACTGCATTTGTTATGCTTGCTGTGTAGTCACATGCACCTTTGCAAGAGAGAAGGGGGTTGATGAGAGGATCTGGCAAGCCTGAAGCAGAGCTAACAAGTGAAAAAGCATCAGCAGAGCTGCAGAGAGAGATGATGAAAGGCGAGAGTTTGAGAGCGACAGTGCACTTGTTCCCCGATTCAACCAAACTTGCCCGGTTTCAGGGAGCATGTGTAAAGGAATGCATTCATTAACGTAATTCCTCTGCGCTCAAACAAGGCTTCCGTCAGCCGGTGGAGGGGGCAGATCTCGCTCAAGAAGGGGTGAGGGGTAAAATACACCCCTTTCTCTGTAGTCAGGAGGGCAAGGCGCCCTAACACAGGCCTCCGCGTCCAAGCCGATCTGCATGTGAAAGCCTCGGGCATCACAAAAGGATGAAAAGGTGCTGGGCAGGACCTGGACAATCCCTTCCTGTTCTGGTGGGTCGTTTGTTTCCATGCTGTCAGATCCTGGGCCGCCAGCCCTCTCTACCCCTCGTCTCCTCGGCCCGCTGCTGTTCTGTCCCACATTCTGCCTGGTTTTGTTTTCCGCCTATTTCTTATACATGCTCCCTTTTTGTTTTTTTCTTCACGTGAATAGAAGTGATGGACCAAACAGTGACTGGAACAATCGCTTTCATGGCGGCGTCCGAAAGCCAAACAGCAGCATGCTTGAGAACCGATTTGCGTAACAAAAGACGTGACAAAACCATTAGCGCAATTAGAGTATTTTATATAAACACAGTAACGAAGCGCTCATAAATTACGCTCACTGTGTGGGAAAATAACTCTGGAATTCAATTTTAGTGATAGCTTTGCTGTTTCAATGCTGGCGTTGGCTTTGTTTTCATTAAAGTAAATGCGACACTGTAAAATAAAAATCTGTTAATGGGCTCCATGCACAGCTAGGGTTTTAAAGCCAACGATTACTTCCGGTGAAAGCTTATGCGGCTATTTTAAATTTCACAAGGTTGTTTTAACAGCATCAATGTTGTAATGTTATTACAATACATTCAGTTAAACAGACTGAAGCATTGTTCAAGCAAAAACTAAATTTATTTGGGGCTCTCTCTCATTAACATGCTTACATGACAATATAAAAGCTTTTTTTGTCCGAGATTATAAGATTTAAGTTTTGGGACTCATTTGCTGTGGTGTTTAATAACGTGCATTGACATGTGAAAATCCGATCTACCTGCTTCACTGTTGCCAACTATTTTTAATGAAAAGGCGCTAACGCTGCCTGAGAAGTCGCTCGATTACGTCATATGTCAATTTGCAAATTAATTACAAATCAATTTGCCACTGGGGGGCCTGAAAAGTCGATAAATATTGCGACAAAGTTGCTAAGTTGGCAACACTGACCTGCTTACACTGCAATCACGAGGGCACAGATCCAGTTCATATTGGCTAAATTTACACATGAACAAGGTCTGAATCTGCTTCGAGTAAATTGGAATCCATGCGATATACATGGCGAGCCACTGGACAAACTGACGGAAGTAAGTGGTCAGCTGGTAGCGCGAAAAGGAATGGCGTCATACCGCCCCGTAGGATTCGTTTTTAAAGATACATTCCTCTGGCTACATAATTTGCGCTCTGTAGATATGTATACAGGGGTACGTTTTCAGAATGAGCCTATGTTGATAGGAGTGAAGGAATGAAAATGTAAAACATTAAATCTTCGTAATAGCATTCTGCTCCTGCTGTTCTTCCAGAATAAGGACACAAAAATAAACAATGTTAATTATGTAAATTAAAACGGCGTCTAATCCAGAGGGAGGAGCTGTTCCCATAACGTTAGCCTTAGCTGCGTATTGGCACATATTGACAAAGCATTAGCCTCCATCCGCATTGTGTAATGATTTTTTTCTTTCTGCAAAGGAAGTCCTCCTATTGAGATAAATGCCTTGTTTTCTTCAACCATTGTGGTACATTTTGAGGTGCACCAGCATTTAGTCAATCGCTTTTCTACTTTACTGTTCCCATCCAGCTTGCCAAAAGAGGACAAATGAGTCTTTTAATATTAGACCCGTGTGAGCAATACACAGTCAAGCTCACAAACACCTGAAGACAATGAGAAAAGAGCTTTCGTTTTCTTTAAATAAGCAGTGTTGAATGGTACTAACTACATTTAAAAGGCAAGAGTAAAAATTGAAAGACAGAAATGTCATTCCAAGCTAATTTTCTTTTTTGTGACTATAATTACAATAATATATATTGATAATTTAATTATCAATATATATTATCAATATATATATATATATATATATATATTATAACGATAATTACAAAAAAGCACATAAAGTATTACAAAATTATTCCAGCAACTAAACCCTTATAAAAGTGTGCTAATAGTCTTTCAAACCTAAAATGAGTTAACTAACTAGTACTTACCAAGTCAAATTTTTATGTACTTCTTAAATTACACTGATTTAACATTAAAATGCGATATTGGAAATATTCCTTAGAGATTTTGCTCCATAATACCAGTTAAAAATTATAATTTCAACAGTCTGATTTAACGGACACAAAACAGCTGTATTATGCATGCATAATGTTGTTTTTGCGTTATAAAGTTTATTTTAGCTCTAACGCAATAATATTGTTATTTTTTTTAATCAAATTACCTCTCTGTGTCATGTTTTTATATCTGTTTCACCATCCAAGACCACTCAGTTAAAACAGTTGGGTTAATAATAATCCAAGAGGTAACCCAATTATGGGTCGTTTTGGCACCAACCTGCTGTCGGTTTAACCCAACAATTTGAGTAACAAAAATAACTCATTTGTTGGGTTATTTTACCAAAAAGTGACTTAACCACTAATATCTCAAATATTTTTATCATTCATTTATTCATTTTTCTTTTTCGGCTTAGTCCCTTTATTAATCTGGGGTCGCCGCAGCCTTTGTTTTACACAGCGGATGCCCTTCCAGCTGCAACCCATCACAGGGAAACATCCATATACACTCATTCACACATACACTACGGAAAATTTACCTTACCTAATTTACCTATACCGCATGTCTTTGGACTTGTGGGGGAAACCGGAGCACCTGGAGGGAACCCGCGCGAACATGGGAAGAACATGCAAACTCCACACAGAAATGCCGACTGACCCTGCCGAGGCTCGAACCAGCGACCTTCTTGCTGTGAGGTGAACGTGCTAATCACAGCGCCAACCTGCAGCCTATGTGTATCATTTCCTCCAAAAAAAAAAAAACTGTAGAAATGAACACGGACGAATAGAACGTGATTTTATCTGTATAAAGATCAGCTATGAAACGCAAAATTGTATCATCAATTTGAGAGTTCTGGTGAAACAGATATAAAAAACACAACAGGGAGAGGTAATTTGATAAATTAAAAAAAACACTTTTATTGCATTAGAGCTAAAATAAACTTTGTAAAGCAAAAACAACATTACCTACACATATTAATACAGCTGTTCTGTGTCAGGTAAATCAGACTGTTGAAATTCAAAATTTTTAACCCAACTGGTTGAGTTATTAAATAAATAACCTAACAAAGAACCAAACATTTAACCCAACCAGTTGTGTTTTTAATATATAACCTAATAAATGTTCCAAACAACCCAACAAAGCATAAATTATTTTTTAACTCGACTATTGGGTTTAATAAATAACCCAATGTTTTTTAAAGTGCAACTTTCAGAAGTGTTTGTATGTGGGTAATGTATTGGCTGCTGCAGCTGCTGGGCAGTCTCTACAGCACACAGAGCTCCATATTCTGCATCAACACATGATTTCTGCTTGCAAAGTTTATAACTGCACTTTTTGTTTCTTCATTGTTTGTGATTCTTGATTTATTTTAACAAAAGTGTCTGGAACTAAAATGTACACTCTAAAAAAAGTTATTTATTTAATCCAATAGTTTAGTTAAACATATTCAGTGCTTTGTTGTTGTTTTTTTAACCTTTATTAGGTTATTTATTAATAACATATTTGGTGCTTTTGGAGTTATTTTTTACCTTTATTTAATTATTTATTTAATAAATCAACCAGTTGGGTTAAAAAAAAAATACTTTCAACAGTCAACTGATTTAACAGACACAAAACAGCTGTATTGTTTTTTTTTTTTTGTTTTTTTTTGTCAAATTATCTCTCCATCTCGTGGTTTTATATCCGTTTCACCATCCAAGACCATCTTTCAGAAGCGTTTGGATGTGGTTAAAATGTATTGTACATTGTGGACACTGAGTGAAGCCTGCTGCAGCTGCTGGGCAGTCTCTACAGCACACAGAGCTCCATATTCTCCTTCATCAACACAGCATTTTCTGCTCGCATAGTTTATAACAGTCTGCACTTTGTTCTGTTTCTTTATCATTTTTGATTCTTCATTTATTTTTAACAAAAGTGTCTGGAACTAAAATGTATTGCAAATAAAGCATTTAAAATATTTCTGAACACTGCACATTATTTACCTAGCCATAATTATAAAATTAATAGTAATGCTATTTTAATAGTTAAAATAGTTGGGTTAAAATACTCCAACATATAACCCAATTATAGGTTATTATAGAACCTTCCCAACTATGGGTTATGTTAATCCAACGCATTAGGTTGTATAATTTAACCCAATGCATTGTGTTATTTTGATAAATATCCATTCTGGTATACTATTGCTACTATTAATACTACTATTGTATAATTATGGCTGTGTAAATGAATAACACACAGTTTTCAAACATATTGAAGATGCTTCATTTTCATTACATTTTAAGTTCTAGACACTTTTGTTAAAATAAATGAAGAATCACAAGCAATGAAGAAACAGAAAAAAGTGCAGACCGTTATAAACTGCAAGCAGAAAATGCTGTGTTGACGGAGCAGAATATGGAGCTTTGTGTGCTGTAGAGACTGTCCAGCAGCTGCAGCAGGCTTTACTCAGTGTCCACTATGTAAAATACATTTTAACCACATCCAAACACTTCTAAAAGATGGTTTTGAGTGGTGAAACGGATATAAGAAACATGATATGAAGAGGTAATTTGATAAAAAAATAACAACAATATTATTGTGTAATAGCTTAAATAAACTTTATAATGCAAAAACAACATTACGCACACATATAAATACAGCTGTTTTGGGTCAGTTAAATCAGTTGAGTTATTTTTAACCCAACTGGTTGAGTTATTAAATACATAACCCAAATAAAGTTTAAAAATAACCCAACAATGCACAGATTATTTACCTCAACTGGTTGAGGTATTAATAAATAACCTAATAAAGGTTAAAAATAACCCAACAAAGCACCGAATATGTTTAACTCAACCATTGGATTAAATAAATAACATTTTTTTAGAGTGTACTAGTAATAGTAGCAATAGAAATACCAGAATAGAAAAACATTTATTCAAAATAACCCAATTAAATTATATAACCCAAATGCATTGGCTTAAAATTAACCCATAGTTAGGAAGGTGCTATAATAACTTATAGTTGGATTATGTGTTGGGGTACTTTAACCCAACTATTTTAACGGAGGAATGGAAATGAAGCGTTTTCAATATGTTTGAAAACTGTAAGTTATTTATTTACACAGCCATAATTATACAATTAAAAGTAGTACTAGTATTAGTAGAAATAGTAATACCATGGAAAAAAAAATAAAATTTAATCAAGATAACATTTAACCCAATGCATTGGGTTAAATAATCCAAAGTTGGGAAGGTGCTATAATAATCTATATATGTCAGGGTATTTTTAACCCAACTATTTAACAGAGCTTTCCCAGTGATGGGTTGCGGCTGAAAGGGCATCCGCTGCGTAAAAACTTGCTGGATAAGTTGGCGGTTCATTCCGCTGTGGCGACCCCGGATTAATAAAGGGACTAAGCCGACAAGAAAATGAATGAAAACTGTAAGTTATTTGTTTACACAGCTATAATTATACAATTATTAGTAGTGCTAGTAATAGTAGCAATTGTAATACCAGAATGGAAAAAAAAATTATCAAGATAACGTATAACCCAATGCACTGGGTTAAAATAACCCAAAGTTGGGAAGGTGCTATAGTAATCTATAGTTGGGTTATTTGTTGGGGTATTTTTAACGCAACTATTTAACAGAGCTTTCCCAAAGATGGATTGCGGCTGGAAGGGCATCTGCTGCGTAAAAAAATGTGCTGGATAGGTTGGCGGTTCATTCCGCTGTGACGACCCCGGTTTAATAAAGGGACTAAGCCGACAAGAAAATGAATGAGTGATTTAAAAAAGCATATGAGAAATTCTAGGAATTAGTTATTGGTGAATAGAAACAGCGTTTTGGAGAAAGAATGCATGGGAGTTTCCATTAAAACAGAAGCCCTGTGAGAAATCTGAAGAAAACACAATGCGCCAGATGCACACACAGAATCGAGCCCGCATTTAAAATGGGCTAATTGTTTTTCACATGTACAAGTCTCTCTCCCTTTCTCTTTCTCTCTCGCTTTCTCTCACTCTCTCCTCCCACAGTCGGATTTCTAGTGCTGGGACTTAGTGTGATCATGTGACGGGCTCGCGAGCGCAAGAAGAGCTGGTCGGTAACGGAGGACCGAATGCCAATCCCATTGAGAAAGCGCCTTTATTGCGCGTGAGAGACGGGAGGGACAGACGTTTCTAGTGCTGCACTCACACACACACATACACACACTCACTCACTCACACACACAGACAAGACAAGACAGAGGAAGCTTTGGGGAACTCGGGGAAAGGGTGCATTTTCGCCGCCTCAAGAGGAAGTTAAGGACAAATATCTCGCTCCAATAAAGCTTAAAGAGGGGCACGCGGGAGTCGCCGTTTCGAGTAACTTGTGGAATTTATCAGGAATTGTTTATTTATATTTTTAAAAGGAGACTTGGCTTCCCTCTTCATCCGTTTTGATTTCCTTTTGCCCGTTTAATTTCATCTCATCAGCTGCCCTAAAACAACTGTCATCCCCAGAATTGCAGTAGCCCATTGCAGCAGCAGCGGATTGTGCGTGAAGAGACAGCAGCCTTTCCCGCGGACGAGTCAGGCACTTGCCTTCTTCCCTTGCCTTTTTTGTGCTCTATTTATTATTTATACTCCAGCCTTTATTTATCCTGGGACTTTTTCTGTCTATTTTGGGGCGTCGGTGGTGATTTCTGTGGAATATGGTGGGGGAAATGGAAACGAAAGAGAAGCCGAAGCCGACCCCAGATTATCTGATGCAGCTCATGAACGATAAGAAACTGATGAGCAGTTTGCCCAACTTCTGCGGGATCTTCAACCACCTCGAACGGCTTCTCGATGAAGGTAATGTTGATGGACTGACTTGTGTCCGTCAAATCCCACCGGGATGAAATGAAAGCTGTTGTAAACAGCGCGTTTTACGCGCGTAAGAAAGCCGGTTAAAAGCGTCAGCTGCTTGTTTTGGTGTCAGTCATTCATGCCTATTCATGTTTACTTTCATAGGCATACAAATAGACCCACATGGCCGTTTAGTTCAGCTTTAACTGCGGCTTAAGTTTATGCGCATTCACTTGACCGTTGTAAGGAGGTACCTGTGGATTTTACACTTATTCAGTTGGATGCTAATGTGGTGTTAAAAATGTGTTTTGGTTTTATTCACGTGAGAAATCATTCACAATTTCACCCTAACGCTATGCATTTGATAGCCTAGTTCTTCAGGAGAATTTCTCTGAGGTAAATAAAAAACAGTAGCCTATAGAATTCATCTCTCTTAAAACTGCACATTGACTTATTTACGCCGAGAGATACATCTCAAGAGTCTAGATTTCTACCACTTTAATGGTTGGACTAGCCTAAAAGAGAAGTTGGTCAGTTCTACAAATTAGCTTATTGGACTGCTAATGACCAAAAACTCGATAATAAACATTTCACACACACACACACACACAAAGTATTGAGTGAGGATTGAGGAAGATAAACTTACCATCACGCCTTCAGATCCTCTTCTGGACCGTTGCAATTTAAATAGATGCCGCGAGACTTGTTGTTTACTAAAATAACCCAACAACATAGTGTGTTTCACTCGTTGAGTTATAAAATGACAACTGTGTGTGTATGTGTGTGTGTGTGTGTGTTTTAGCATTCACTTAACTTGGTTTGTCAAATGAATCTTTTCACAATTATGCCACGTTTTGGTGGTCCAGGAGTCGACCCCTCTCTACTTTGTATTTAAGGGTGGGCATTTAATGTACCGTGACACCAGGGGGCTCCTGACTAATTCTTGGTAGAAACCCCTGGAAGCCTTCTCCGGCTGTCAACTTTATAAAGTTGTTAATGAGGTCATATATTTGAGCAAACTAGGCTCTTTTTCTCGTTATACTTCTCGTTATACTGTTTTACAGAGGAAAGTGGGGCTTTATTGCAAATAAAACTGTTAAATAGCTGTTAAAAGAACTGTAAAATCTATCTATCTATCTATCTATCTATCTATCTATCTATCTATCTATCTATCTATCTATCTATCTATCTATCTATCTATCTATCTATCTATCTATCTATCTATCTATCTATCATCTAAATCCTCAGTGCAGACTCAGTTTTATCAGTGCTGACTTATTAGTATTTTTAATTTGTAGTGCAACATTTAACACATGCATAACTCATTTTGCTTTACGGACACTTTCCGCTGGCAATTGAAAATTTGTGAGAGAGAAAAAAAAAGAGATATCAAACAAAGCAAATGCAATTTCAGATCATGATGTTCTCATAACGCAGAACCTCTCGGGCAAACCAAAGTTTTAAATTACGTTTATAAAACTCCATCATTGCACACATTACAGGCTCATTACTCATCATTACATACTCATTACAGCACGAGGGAGAGGGAGTCGTTATATTTTTGACACCCGTTAAAAAGTGCTACCACCCTCCCTAGCACAAGTTAGGTAGGTTTTTTAATCGCACACGCAGTCCTAAATAACTGTTTGTGCCTGTGAATCATCTGCGCTCAACATGGCATTCCAGTGTGGACGCAGTCTCTTGGCATCCGCAATTAAATACCCGAGGATCCTATTCACAGCGGGGTGACATAAGCCTAATAACTCCTCTGTGATGTCATTCTAAACCATTCGTTTCAATATAAGTTCTCTTTTGTCAGTTTAGGTGGTATTAGATATACATCAAATTAGGGCTGCATGATATTGGAAAAATCTAACAGTGCAATTTTCGTAGTGATCTGTGCTATTTGCAGTGCATTTGCATATTTACATGTGTTATGAGTATTTTTTTAAAGCACAACAATCTATAAATACAATCAAGAAAAATATACAGTTTAGGGTGGTGAGATTTGAGGAAAATATCTAATTTAGATTTTTTTATTTTTTTGACAGATATTGCGATTTCGTTTTGATTTGCGATTTAATAGTAAAGCTTCAGCTCAGAATTCTGTATCGTAGATTCTTACTGCTAAAATGCAGTGAGTGTTAGTTAAAAAAGGAACTGAAGAGATATTAACTAACTCCAACTTTTATTCAAATTAGTTTTTAAACATTCAGAAATGAACCACTACCTTTTCCCCAGATCAAACAGTAGTAAGTTATGGTGTAAGTTATCTGCTGGTGCCTTCGTGAAGCTTTTTCATATGATGTAACATCTGCAAACAACTATGAATCGTACTTAGCTGTTGCTTGCCACTAGATTGATTGTCACTGGCAGCGTTTTCAGTTGACTTTTTAGCACTTTTTTGTTCGCGCTTTCTTGTTTGTTTGTTTTTATTGTGGCTTTCTGGGGTGCGTTTCCAAAAACCATCGTTAACCAACTAAGGTTGCAAGTTCTGTCCTTACAAACATATTTCGTTAATTTGACGTTTCACAAATCCATCGTTCCAATGAAAGTCGTGAAATGGCCTTCACAGAATTCCGACCTGGGGTGCGTTTCCCAAAACCGTCGTTAGCCAACTAAGGTCACAAGTTTTGTCGTTACAAACATAGTTTGTTGATTTGCCATTTCCCAAATCTATCATTCCAACGAACATTCGCAAACTGCGTCGCAAACTTGTGCACTTGCAACTACACCTCTGGAGCTGTAGTCCATTTAAACTTGGAATGATTTAAAAAAAACATTAAAGTCATCTCTCTTAGGTGTAATTTGCTTTCAAAGTAGTATTACAGTTCAGTTTTAGCGATCTTCATGTTTACAGTTGTGCTCCCTTTGCAGTGCACTGTGAAAACATTGATGTCATTTTAAACACAGCCGTGGCTCATGACGAAAGCTGTAGGTGACCGAATATTTAAAAGTGGAATTTATGTTGCATCTCCCAAAGCTTGTGAAAACAAAAAACATAGCATATGTTAATTATTTTAATTTATACTAAGCTATTTGTTAAGTATCTGTATTGTATATGACATGAGCCTGCTGGTTAGAACATTTCTGCAATTTTGCATTCGTCAAATTGTAAAAGGAGACTTTTCAAAAAATAAAAAATAAATAAACAATATCCTACTTAATAATAATAATAATAATAATGATCATCATCATCATCATCATCAATAATACTATTAATATTATTATTAAAGGATATTTTTTTATTTCTTAACAAATAATAAATATTAAATTTAATTTCTTAATAAATCACCTCATTATTTATTTATTTATAGGATTTATATATGAGATCAGAATACGTATTCGCTCTTGTTAGTGACTTTATGTTAATTTAGAATAGAATATGTAATGTTCTCAGTAATATTTGTAAGGGGAACACAGGCCATATATGTATTATTTACATATATTTTAATTAATATGGAAAGCGAGTGCATGTTTTTACCAGAAAAATATCACTTGCACAAATAAATGATGGGGTTCTTCTCTAAAGAAGTTGTTACCACCCAGTTTAGAGCATCATTATGGGCGTTTTACGTTATAACTAACATGGTTCAAACGATGGATCTGCGACAGAGAAACTTCGGGTTTCGGAAAACACTCGTCACTAAATCGTTCTTTCAAAACGGAAATGCATCGTACTATGATATTTCAGCCACGAGTTACATCATTGTTTGGGAAACGCACCTCTGCAGTTCAGTTGTGCAATTCTGATTGGGTAGAACGAAAGTGAGCTCACTCAATTGGCTAATAAGACTGTCACACACAGACAGCATTTGCTTTGGGTGGGGGAAATTAAATAATACATATATATATATATATATATATATATATATATATATATATATATATATATATATATATATATATATATATATATATATATATATATATATATATATTTCATATAGCAGCCTCTTGCAATTAGATAATCGTAACGTTACAAATCGCGATTGCAATTCGATTAATCACACAGGCCTGTAATTGAAATAATGTTTTATTTCAATTGTTTTTCATTTTATTTATCTTCAATGTATTTTTAGATTTTTGTTACGCGTTAAAATACTCACAACATAATGCAAATAAAGTAATGCACTGCAAACAGCACAGACCACAATGAAAATTGTATTCATATCGCAATATTTATAGCAAAATAAATAAACAAATTGCAATGTTAGATTTTTCCAAAATCATGCAGCCCTAATTTGATGTATATTGAATACCAACTAAACTGACAAATAAAAACTTATATTGAAACGAATGGTATATAAGTGAAGTTTATTTATAAACAAATTTCGAGAGGATCACGTGCTTATGATTGTTCACAGCTGTTCCAGCAATAGCTCATGACCAATTATCCCATCAGACGATTCCTAACTCACAACAAATAACCAGAGTTTTCTTATCTCAATATCTTCATCTTGAAGAACCCAACACCCCCCCCCCTCCTTCCCCCACCCAACCCTACTTTCCCTCTTTTCAAACGGGCGACACGGTGGCCAGTGATTAGCACTGTTGCCTCACAGCAAGAATGCCCCAGGTTTAATTCCTTCCAAACCAAGCGACATTTCTGTGCGGAGTTTTGCTCGTTCTCCCCGTGCTCGGGTGGGTTTTCCCCGGTTCCTCCGGTTTCCTCCCACAGTCCAAAACAAGCAACCCTAAACAATTAATAAAATATTCATAGCCAAACGCTGAGGACACCTCTTCTCAGCATCCATATCTGACTCTTAGCTACAAATAAGCAAGGGGGGAGTCATCGAGATCTAACCAAGCTCAAACTCCCCTCTCGCTCTGCAACAGGAGGGAGCCCAGGGCTCGAGGATCTTAAAAGCTCAGGGCTCTCTCCCGGGACAAGCTTTATTATTGATCATC
The DNA here is from genome assembly GCF_052040795.2 of Danio rerio. Taxonomy (NCBI): domain Eukaryota; kingdom Metazoa; phylum Chordata; class Actinopteri; order Cypriniformes; family Danionidae; genus Danio; species Danio rerio. The sequence goes on from NC_141033.1 coordinate 3,591,616, forward strand.
AGCTAAGTGTGAACTCTCGAATGACATCACAGAGTGATTTTATTATTTTATTTTTGTTATTATAAAGATAACTCAATAGAATTAATCATTGTTAAAATAACAAACAGTTTATTATACTTGAATGCTTTTGATATCATTATATTAAAGGCATCAAAAACACATGCAAATGACTCATTTTAATGCAAACTCAACATTGCATACCTTGCGATGTGACTATTGCAAAGGATCACATTGCGATATCGATGCTGAAACAATATCATGCCTTACATCAAATATACAGATTGTCCTGTGAAACTTTGTTTCAGCCCTCCGGTGGGCCTGCGGTCTGGCTTTATGAATTTCAGCAGTTTTACAGTCGCTTGTTTATTCTTTGCCTTTCCCTCTAGCCCAGACCAGCTTTCCTCGCTGGATCAAATCAGTGACGTTTGACTGTAACATTAGCCTGTGTAATCAGGACTATATGGCTGATCCCACCTGCCAACGTGAAGAATATTCCGTGCTCCGCTCGCAAAGAATGACTCACTCATGACTCGTTTTGAGCTTTTTATACCAAGAGTTGGAGAGAATCTGGCATGGAGACGTGTCATGCTGTTTTTTTGAGTAATATGCCAGTTATGGAGTTTCCTCCACCACACATTATGGCTTTGTCACAGTCTAGGTTGTGCAAATCTGAATTAATAACGCTGTCAAGAGAGCACACACACCCTCCGTCAGACTGAGACAGCGAGTTAGTTTTGGGCTCATGAGAATGAACTAAGCTGTCGGTTTCACTTCCACTATTGAACCATTGCAGAACTGATCCCTGACCTCAGATAAACACGACATACTGCTCAGATCTGCAAGTTAACAGAGTGCAAATGCACGCATGCTTGCCTCTGATCATTTGCTTTTTATGAAACTAATTGCAGCTGGATTTTGTTGATGATTACCAGGTCGGAAAATGAGTTTCTGGACCTCCATCCTTTTGTCGACTGCGGTGCATGCTTCATTTTTTTTTCGTTCATAATTCCAGAAGCTTTGTCACTATAGTGGCAGCATCACCAAAGCAACCCGGCTTTAGCCGAGCTCAGCTCTATTCTGTCCGAGAGCGATGAGCAGAACGTAAATTACGCTCCACCGCTCATGCTGGACTGCAGCATTGATCATACACGAAGCTCTTTTCTCCTCTCAAATGAAAAAAAAAAGCAGAAATGAATTGAAAGTGTTTTAAAAAAACAAAAAAATGTGTGGCATCATCGATAATCGAGGCAAGCGATAGCTCAGAAGCGCTCGCTAGCTGTGTTAGATGATCGCATGTGCGATATTCCCCGTGGGGTGTTGTAATATCCAACAAATCTGGCTCTGTTTGGACGAGAGTGTGTGAATGTGTGTTTGTGTCAGCTTGCGTTTATCTCATAATGCGCATTCACTTTTACACTCTCGCTTGTAATATCGCATAATCGGATGCGAGGAGCAACTTGGGAGCACTTCGGATTGCTGTCATTATTGCTGTTAATTTTGGTAAATGACTGTAATCTACTGGAATTAGAAATCTAGACTGTTATGTCCGTCTATATATTAGACGGTTCAAGTTTAGTAGTTTTAGATCTGTGCCGGTGATGTCATCGGTTTCCTAAGGTCAGAAGTTCACATTGAATCAGAGCAGGCTGTGTAGTGAAGACTATGTCTGGCATCCGCTATTGTTATTGCGCCCTACAGCACTTCACTTAACCCTGGGCTGCTCTGGGGAATCATCCTTGTAGCATTGTTAGACGCTTCTGATGAGAAACTGCGTGAATGGCAGATAAGATTTTAAAACTAGAAGGTAAAACATTGTGATATTTTTTTGCCGGCACTGTGGCTGAGTTGTTAGCACTGTCGCCTCACAGCAAGATGGTCACTGGTTCGAGTCCCGGCTGGGTCAGTTGGCATTTCTCTGTGGAGTTTGCATGTTCTCAACGTGTTGGCGTGGGTTTCCTCCGGGTTCTCCGTTTTCCCACACAGTCCAAACACATGCGCTATATTTGAATTGAATTAACTAAATTGGCCGTAGTGTATGTATGTGAATAAGTGTGTATGGGTGTTTCCCAGTACTGGGTTGCAGCTGGAAGGGCTTCCGCTGTGTAAAACATATGCTGGATAAGTTGGCGGTTTATTCCACTGTGGTGACGGCTGATGAATAAAGGGACTAAGCCAAAGGAAAATGAATGGATATATATATATATATTGCAATATGAATATAATTTCACTATATGGTTTGAATTGCTCTATTTGGAAAGATGTCATGAATTTAGATTGACTTGGGTGATCAAGTTTTCCAGTGCTGTGCATTTGCCTAAAGTGTAATAAATTACCAGCATATATAAATATGACTGAGCAATAATAAACAGTGTTTTATGTTTTTTTGGGGAGTCTAGTAGTATTTAAATACAAAAATTGTCAAACATGAAATAACACTGTTATCGTTGTATAAATCATTTTATACAATAAATAATTTTATACAATAATATAAAAATGATATTTAATAACATCTTAATGTTTTTATCTTTCATAAATAGTCTAATCCTATATATACACACACAATTGAAGTCAGAATTATTAACCACCTTTGATTATTTTTTTTACTTTTTTAAATATTTCCCAAATTATGTTTAACACAGCAAGGAAATTTTCACATTATTTCTAATAACAATTTCTCTTCTGGAGAAAGTCTTATTTGTTTTATTTCGGCTAGAATAAAAGCAGTCATTAATTTTTTTAAACCAATTTTAAGGTCAAAATTATTAGCCCCTTTTTCGATAGACTACAAAACAAACCATCATTATGCAATATCTTTCCTAATGACCCTAACCTTCCTAGTTAACTTAATTAACCCAGTTAAGACTTTAAATGTCACTTTAAGCTGTATAGAAGGGTCTTGAAAAACATTTAGTCAAAAATGATGTACTGTCATCATGGCAAAGATAAAATAAATCAGTTATTAGAAATGAGTTATTAAAACTATTATGCTTAGAAATGTGTTGAATAGACCAGCCCATCAGGCACCAGCAACCATGCCATGTTCAAAGTCACTTAAATTATTTGATATATTTATATTCGTTAACGAGCAGGTTGACTGGTGTACCTAATAAAGTGGCCGCTAAGTGTATATGTATACTGAGAAAGAGAGAGAGAGAGAGCCTTTTACAAACTAAGCTCTATATGAATTATAAGCAAGTTGACAACACTCATGGTGTACTGCCTGAGCAAACGCTGAATAAAAATAAATGATAGAGGCTGTTTTTAAAACAGCATATATCTGATTATGGTGTTCATCAGAGAGATGATGTCAATTTTTCTCAAATGCCCCTCAGCGGCTGTATCACAAATACTCACATCAGCAGTATCTACTCTTGCTGTAATTCAATGCCAGAGTAATGTTATCCAAAGTGTTAAAATATATGTTAACATTTACAAAAACATTTAAATAAAAACGGTTCTAGATTTACAGTTCAATTGAAAAGTTGAATTTAAGTGAAATGTCTGCATTAAATGTCATTTTAAGTTAAAAGTCATTACAATATCTGCGAATGGGCCTTCCTTATACATCTTATACTACTACTACTACTACTAATTCCTCCTTTAACAAGCTCAAGTGAGCACAAATGGATTCGATACACATTATCCGAAGCCCACAGTCAGTGTTACAGAGAGGCATTTCTCCTCGCTCGGAAGAAGACTGCGGCCTTTAGATATGAGCGGCCCTGGCATGTCACCTGTGAGCGATGCGTTTGCGCGACGCAGACGTGATGCTCACAGACCGAGCGTAAACCCCTGCCCCGTTAGTGCAGATGAATGCGCTCGATGGGCAACAGGAGCAGTCAGCCATGCTAGGCCGTGCACTCCATGCTGTAATAAAGGTGATGAATTTAATCAGGGGAGCAGCCGCCGCCATCAGTACAAGGCCCATAAGGCAAAGTTGCGCAGCCGACATCCACAGAGAATGGAGTTAGTTACTGTTTGAATAGAGACGGTAATAGAAACGGAGATGTGTGTGTGTGAGCCTGTAAGGCATTGTAATGCTCAGTGGTCATTCATGGTTTGTACACCAAATTGTTCTTTTATGATGCTGTAGAAAAAAAATTGGTCTGCTGCAGTGTGGTAACTAGAAGTACACAATATTTAGTATTCGAGGCACTCCAATTGTGTTCAAGCATTCGAGATTAAATTTGAGGTATTCGATGATGTAAAGCAGGGCAGTTGCTAGAGCGGATACGTTTGCGGCCGGAAGTTAACGCGAATTATTTCTATTATTTATTAAATTTCTCATTTGTTGTATTTTATTAACGTCTACCCCCACCCCAACCCTAAACCCAACCATCACAGTAATGTAAAAACTGTAGTCATACCGAGTATTAGTTATGTTATCTATTAAATTACCCAATAAAATGTATTTTTTAACGCCTACCCCCACCCCAACCCTAAACCCAACCCTCACAGTACTGTAAAAATATTAGTTATTGTTATACAGTGTCATAAAAAAATGCTGCTTAATTAATGTGCGTATCGCACTTCCGGCCGGCCGCATATCCAATCTAGACTTTACCATAAAGCAGGGGTGCTCAACCCTGTTCCTGGAGATCGACCTTCCTAAAGAGTTCAGCTCAAACCCTGATCAAACACACCTGAATCAATTAATTAGGACCTGAACAGCACGTGATAATTACAGGCAGGTGTGTTTACATTTACATTTAGTCATTTAGCTGACGCTTTTGTGATCCGCTGTGTAAAAAAATATGCTGGATTAGTTGGCAGTTGATTCCGCTATGGTGATTTCTGAAATAGAGACTAAACCGATCGAAATTAATTGAATTAAATGAATAATATTGGTTGCTTTTAATATCAGTCAGATTGACCTTTCCTACTTAAGTCCTATTGACCTTATTCTAAAATGCGGAAGTGCGCCTGCTTTCCCGATTGTCTTAGACCTTCCGATTCAGTCGCCTATGGGAGAAATGACTAGGAATAATAAACGGCAGAAAACGATCAAACTACTTGCTCTACAAACAAATGTTTGCATGACCATACAGACCAAGTAGAATAATATAATAAGAAAATGTCAAATTGCAACATCAAACAGCGTAATGTGCAGTTTTTAACGTCAAAATATTAATGTAATGTAATGTGTATTTATATAGCGCATTTATTGTGTATGGCCGTACACCCAAAGCGCTTCACAATCATGAGGGGGGGGGGGGTCTCTCCACACCACCACCAGTGTGCAGCATCCACTTGGATGATGTGACAGCTGCCACAGGACAACAGCACCAGTGCGCTCACCACACACCAGCTATTGGTGGAGTGGAGAGACAGTGATAGAGCCAATTTGGTGGATGGGGATGATTGGGAGGCCATGATCGTAAGGGCGGATAGAGGGACTTTGGCCAGGACACCGGGGTTACACCCCTGCTCTTTCACGAGAAGTGCCATGGGATTTTTAATGACCACAGTGAGTCAGGACCTCGGTTTAACGTCTCATCCGAAAGACGGCGCCCACTGACAGATTAGTGTCCCCTTCACTATACTGGGGCATTAGGACTCACACAGACTGCAGGTTGAGCGCCCCCTGCTGGCCTCTCTAACACCACTTTCAACAGCAACCTAGTGTTCCCTAGTGGTCTCCCATCCAGGTACTGACCAGGCTCAGCCCTGCTTAGCTTCAGTAAGTAACCGGTCTTGGGCTGCAGAGTGACATGGCTGTGGCAATGGAAGCGAACGAGACCGGAAGTCTCTAGCCAAAAAGATTCAAATGGCAGCGCCCGCTCATCGGCGGAGAATAAGGTGAATAGCAACAAATAAACTAAAAATGACAGGTTGTCTAACTATTGGACATGGTTAAAAAAACACTGCTCATTAAAATCCTGTTTAGTCTCCTAAACAACACTCACTGACAGATACACTGATTCTTTCACACTTAAACCAGGGAAACTTTGCTGTTACACACTACATGCGGGTTTATCACTACACAGACAGGACAAGCACACTTACAGCAGCCATTAATCTCTCACACAAATTTCCATCCCAAAAAAATCTGACATGTGCTGATAATCACACTCCAAGGACCGATTTTAATGACTTTGCCTTCTAAAACTTCACCACCAGGCAGTTTACTTTCAGCTCTTTCTTGAAGGCTTCTTAAAGGTCCCAGGAGGCCCGGAGAAGCCAGTACTCCGCTGACAATTAGTCTAAGTGGCCGCATTCATCACCTAATTGGAGCAATTAATTAATCCTTAGGAGTTTTTACTGGGGTCAAAGTCAATTTATCCAGAATTAACTTCTTTAGGACTTCAGGTCTTTTCGCTTGCAAAGTAGTTGTCTTTTCAGGGATACTTTACAATTCCTCTCACTTTGTGGCATTAGAGGAAGAGGAAATGAGCTGTGTATTCATTAGACACCGATGGAGAGAGAGAGAGAGAGAGAGAGAGAGAGGGAGCAGGTGACTTACAGCAGTAGAAGCATCATAGTAGTATCTCAAGGACACTGTATTACTGTACATCCTGTACTTAAAGGGATAGTTCACCCAAAAATAAACATTTTGTCAACATTTACTCACACTTTCCTTGTTTCAAACCTTTAGAGTTTCTTCTGTTCAACAGAAAAAAATGCTGAAAACCGGTAACATTGATTTGTTTTTCCAATAATGGGAGTCGATACCCTGCAGGCACAGGACATCAACATGATGCCATACTGATGTTGTAACCCATTGTAACCCAACGTACCCTAATGTTGTGGGGATGTTGGATTTTATTTGGAAATGAAAATCGGGTCAACGTCAGAACTCAACGTCAGAGTCCAACCTAAAATCAACCGAATATCAACGCCTAATCAGCATGGACGTTATCACAATGACATCTATCAGACGTTGGGTTTCAGTCACTTTCCATCACAACCTAAAATCAACCAAATATCAATGTAATTAGATGTTGTTATTAGACGTCAGAATAACTTTGTCCTTAGACGTTGTATAGACATTAGGTGCGTTCACTGAAAAAAGTGTTGCATGCAGAACTGTTGCAAACAATTTGTTTGTGTTGAATTTAAACAAACAAATTAAGTTTAGTAATGTTCAACTTAATTTGTTTGTTTAAATTCAGCCCAAATAAATTGCTTACAACCTCTTAACGTAAAGAAATTGAGTAAATCCAAGGAATCATCTTTGAATAATTTTTTTCAGTGTTCGGCTTAATGCAGCGCCGCGCAGATCGATCGAAAACTGTCTTAAAGCGGTGCATGCTGTTTAGAAATTTTGTCCGGATTGACGCTGCGCCGACTCCACTTGATTGTCACATGTGGCATCAAAGTATCGCGACAGCGCTCTAAGATCTGACGTCTGATTCAGCAGATTCATGTACCTGCTCTTTCTGGGAAGCTTACTTATTTTAGGAATGTTCTTTTGTTTAATCTTTTTGGATTTAAGTGCTTTTTTGAAAATTATTTAATTATCCAAAAAAATCTTAATCATTGTTTAAGACTGTCATTGTTAAACGCTTTGTTTTGGGTTTTACATTAATATATATTGTAAAGGTTTATATCTATAAATGTAAACAAATGTAATTTTAGTATGTTCAAACATACTTAGTCTTTATTAGTCATTTTAGTCTTTTTAGTATGCTCAAACAAGAAGTATTAAAGCGTGATGTTTAGAATTTGTGCTTATTTCTTTGTATTTAATTGGCCTATTTATTATTGTTTATATAACCCTCTCATTTCCCCTAATTTCTCACATGCATTTAATTAATAATTTTTGGTTAGTTGACATCATGACCTAAATCTAACCTAATATTAACGTCTTATGATGTTGTGTGCCTGCTGGGTGGTTACAGGTTTTCAGCTTTCTTCAAAATATCTTCTTTTGCGTTTAACAGAAGAAACTTGTAAGGTTTTATAACCACTTTAGCAAATAGCAAGTAAATTTGAATTTGGGGGTGAACTTTCCCTTTAGTATAGCACTAGTGTGTGTGTGTGTGTGTGGGTGTATATATATATATATATATATATATATATATATATATATATATATATATATATATATATATATATATATATGGCCAAAGACACATTCTATAGGTGAATTGAATAAACTTAATTGGCCGTAGTAGTGTGTATGAATGAGTTTGTATGGGTGTTTCCCAATACTGTGTTGCAGCTGGAAGGGCATCCGCTGTGTAAAACATATGCTTGAATATTTGGCGGTTCATTCTGCTGTGGTGACCTCTGAAATAGAATCTAAGCTGAAGGAAAACGAATGAATTTTTCCCTAATATAAATTTGGGTGTACAATTTTTTTCGTTTTCACACGTTATTTCATTAGATTAGATTTGGCTTCAGTATTGACTTATCTAATGCACAAATAAAATATTGTAAAGCTCCATATAGAAAATATTAACTAAAATGAAAGATTTGTGAGGGGTGTACTCATATACTGTATGTTGAGCACAGTATGCATGGTTTTTAGTGAGTCTTCAATACTTTGAAGGGTCATTAGAGTTTAAATTAAGAGCACACACACACACACACACACACACAAAGAAAGACTGTCATCTGACAGTTCTTGATGCAGAGGTCACGGGGTCACTGTGTCACAAAGTCACATGCTCTAGTTCTCTTCTCTCAAGAGTAGCGCAAGTTCATCTGAAGGAGAAATCAATCATGTGACAACCCCCTCCCCTCAAAATTTCTGCTTCCATCAGTTACTCTATATATCATTGGGGATTATTATGGCCGGCTTCCTGTGATGCCGTCATTATTAGTGAATACATCAGCGTTGAGCTTTATAATGCATTCACATCCCTCATTTTAAAAGCACTCTGTGTAATTGAAACTGTTTCTCACAGACTGCTGACTAAGTCTCCATCCCGCCACGGGCTCGCCGGGAGACCGGGCGAGAGGAGAATGCGAATAGACTCTACCTACACGGACACGAGGCGTATTGATTTCAAAGGAAGAGGGTGAATGAAAAGGCAACATCTGAGCTCGTTTATGTCAATAGATTTTGGTCTCCTGTCGTTCCTTATCCTTGCCCGTTACCTCGGAGAGCGAAATCCTATAACCTGAAATAATTCATATTCCTGCACGATTGCTGCTTGAGATCTCAGATGTGCTTCAAAACGCTTTTTTTTTCCCCTGGTTATTTATATTTCACCTCACTTACAAGGAGCATTTGATGTATTACGTGTTAATAAACTACCAGAGTAAATTCCTTGACAATCTCTTCAATCAAAGTGTTAGAGTGGTTTATTTTAGCTAGAAGGAGTGAGCGAATTCAATTTAATTAACGTTTGCTCCTGAGCTGATTTGTGGATTAATTCTAGGCTAAATTATAGTCCACACGGATGACACGGTGGCTCAGTGGTTAGCAGAGTCAACTCTTACCAAGAAGGAGGCTGGTTTTAGTCCCGGCTGGGCCAGTTGGTGTTTCTGTGTGGAGTTTGCATGTTCTCCCCATGTTTGCATGGGTTTCCTGAGAGTGCTCCAGTTTCCCCCACAGTCCATAGACATGCACTATAGGTGAACTAGATTAACTAAATTGGGCGTGTGTGTGTGTGTGTGTGTGTGAATGTGAGAGTGTATGAGTTTTTCCCAGTACTGGGTTGCAGCTGGAAGGGCATCCACTGTGTAAAACATATTCTGGAATAGTTGGCGGTTCATTTCACTGTGGCGACCACTGAAATAGCCAAAGGAAAATGAATGAATAAAAATATTGAGAAAATTCCTTCTTAATTGACAATCTTTTCAACTAAAGTGTTAGCGCGGTTTACTTTAGCTAGAAGGAGAGAGTAAATTAATTTAATTTAAAGTTTGCTCCTGAGCTGTTTTGTTTATGAAATAGAGGCTAAATTATAATTACATGGGAGGCCAACAGAGTTGTATTAAAAGTTGTATTTAGGGATTTTAATCAGCCTGATCTCACGAGGATAAGTATTTGACGTTTTGTCAGTTTAGTGGCTGATTCGTACGTGTTCAGTCGTAGGAAAATGTACGATTTAAAAAAAAAACAAAAGGAGGCATGGCACCCAACCCCACCCTTAACCCCAACCGTCATTGGGTGATGAGCAAATCTTACTAAACTGTATGAATTATATCGTACGAATTCATACCAATGAGCCACTAAGTCAAAAGGTTACGAATTGCCGTGAGATTGCGTTGGTTTTAACCAGACTTAACAAATAAGTGAGGCCATTTAGGGGCACAGGGAATTAGGGGGCCCCGGCCAATGCCAAGAAGCCTATCATATAGCATCATCATATAGCTCTTTTATAAAAGTATCATATTTATGTATCAATTTTCTATATTTCTATCATATTTTTCTATAACCAAAAAGGTTTTAACATTAATACTTCTTTTCAAATTAGGGGGTTCCCATGAATAGTGGAACACTCTTTCTAATGCAATTATTCAACCCGGGCTCATTGTGGAAAGGTAGCCCCGCGGACATTTCTGCGGACCGCGATTTACGTCCCGGGAGGTACGTATTCGAGCGATTTTTGTTTTCGCGGATCCGCGATAGGCCGCTGTGTTCGCTTTTTCGCGTCTCGGGCGCCTCTCGGGAGCGCGCGCCGTTCGCGCCTGCGCCGTTCTCGCGCAAAAAGCCGCCGACTCGGCCGCCCTCCTCTTCCTCCTCCTCCTCCTCCTTCCCTAAACCCGAGCGATGGTTCGCAAAAGCCGCCCAGAAAAAAAAAAAAGCAAGAGCCCTCGTCTTCGATTTCGACCGCGTTTTCGGATCCCGCCGCGTTCTCGGCCGTATTTTTCGGATTCCGTTTTTCGTCTTACCTGATTTCCGGAACCGCTGTTCCCCGGACTCGATCCCTGTCGTTGTCCACCGCGGCCGGCTCTTCCTCCTCCTGGGCCCCCGCTCCGCCGAAGCAACGCTGTGAGCTAAGCGGACAAACTGATTGCATCGGGAAAGCCCTCCACTCGGAGGCGAGCCGTCGGCCGACGAGCGCGAAGAGGAGGGGCGGAGCGGCGCCACACCGCACCATAGCGTTCGCTCGAAAAAAATATAAACGCGGCCTTTACGTACCTCCGGCCACCTAAATCGTGGTCTCCAAAAACATCCGCGGGGCTACGTTTCCAGAATGAGCTTGGGTTGCAGTTATTAAATCTAATTACAAATATGGCTAATTCACTGTGCATAGTTTGCGAACTTGCTTTTTGTTTGTGAATTTTTAAGAAAGGTTGCTGGTTCAAGTCCTGGCTGAGCCAGTTGGCATTTATGTGTGTAGTTTGCATGTTCTCCCTGTGTTGGCATGGGTTTCCTCCGGGTGCTCCGGTTTCCCCCACAATCCAAACACATGAGATATAAGGGAATTCGATTGACTAAATTGTCTATAGCGTATGAGGAGACTTGAAGGGCGTCCGCTGTGTTAAACATATGCCGTATTAGTTGGTGGTTCATTCCTCTGTGGTGACCCCTGATAAATAAGAGACTAAGCTGAAGGAAAATAAATAAATGAATCCTCAAAATTCCATACACTAGTCAATCAGCAGTTGATGTTGTTCAAAATACCATATGTCTTCAGAAGATCTTCTTATCTGATCTGGTAAATCTATCTAGTTCTCTCTCTCTCTCTCTTTTTCCACCTGAGCAGTATGTCAGCATGTTGGTCTTGCTGAGACCGCTGCTGTTCTTGTTGTGGGGTTATTATTATTTTTTCCCTCATTCTGCTCCAGATTCGACTGTAACGCTTGGTCAGATTTGAGGATTGTTGCCGCTCAGGTAGCGAAAGGAGATTGATGTGTTTACCTTTCGTCAGCAGCACAAAGTTCAAGGTATGGGGGAGACGTTTAATTGAATCGAGCCTCTTCTGAATGATTTTCAAATGCTCTGGGCTAAGGGCCCAAGCAGATGCCTTTTAAAGGACACGGAGGGACCTCCTAAAGTGCCATCCATTAGACTCTTCGGTTTAATATAGATAAAAAGCAGTCCAGACCATCTGAGAAATGATCGATTCCCTCACCTATTTAGCATGATTTATCTCATTCCCTTTGCACAGCAAATGTGCATTTTAATTCTTTGTTAAAGGCTAATAGCTCTCACAGGTTTTTATATAATGTCAGATCGCAGCCAAAAATGTTCCCGTTAATAGCGTTGTCACACTAAAACTGTAAATGTCCTTGATTTGTTAGATTCGGGCTTGCTAATGTATACTGTTGATTTACGGTTCCAAACGTAATGCATTTTTCATGCTATAATCTGAAAATTCAGTATGGATCTGACTTTCTGCAAAGGCTATGATGTTGAAGCTCCAAAAGTCATGTTTTCGGCGTAAATGTGACCTCCTGTTCCGGGAGCATGTGATATATGTGGCTGTTCATTCTCTTAAATTAACCTATTAACTCCTTACCGTCTCGTCCCGTGACTGCGCAACACAATTAAGCGACAGCCAATCAGAGAAGCCCAAGCGGAGAAGGGATTTGCATGGTACTGTGCTTCGCTTCATTTGCTAGCTGATAGCTGAACAATGCTGAGACTGTGTGTACCTGTCATCTGATGTTTTCTGACAACTAGACTCAACCCGTTGGTAATAGCTCAAAAAAAATAGTGCCACATGCTTACAAGTTAATAATTCATCTTAATTCAGTGGTTGCTTTGAGTTTTAGTTTAAAAAAAGTTGTGTTCATCCATGTTTATAGTGGTTTGAGGGTTTTTTGCTCGAGTTGGTTGTGTATTAGAGAAGCTGAGACTTCACTGAAGGATTAATTTCCAATTGTTGTGCAATTAAATGGAAGTGTTTCATAAGGTTGTTATTTGAGGCTTATTAAATTGTTTAGTTAGTAGTTAAGCAAAGTTTTTAAACAATATTGATTTTTTTTACTTTTTTTTTGTTGTCAAGGTTGTACATTTTTACGGTTGCATTTTCAATTGTTGCTGTAGTTGTTCAGTCATTTAGCTTTCTACTAGAGATTTGCAGTGTTTTTATTTGGTTAAATTGGTTATATAGTGGAGTTTAGTTCTAGTAAAACTCTCAAGCATTAAAAAAAGGGTCCCACTTTATATTAAGTGTCCTTGACTACTATGTACTTACATCAAAAAATAAAAAATAAAATAAATACAATGTACTTACTGTGTTTATAATGTATTTGAGAACACTTGTGGTGCTTTTGAGTTGGGGTAGAGGTTGGGTTATGGACAGGTTTGGTGGCATGGGTAGGTTTAAGGGTGGGTTAAGGTGTAAGGGATGGTCAACAGTGTATTTGCAAATGTAATTACAAAAGTTACTTACAGATGTAATTACATACATGTATTTAATCAAGCATAAGTACATAGTAAATACATGTATTTGCACAATAAGTACATTGTAACAAACTATTAATTTCCATGTAAGTACATATTAATTAAGGCCACTTAATATAAAGTGGGACCAACAAAAGAGTTTAACTTTGATGTGTAGCAAAATTTTGCAGCATTAAAGCATTTAAGTCAAGGTTTTAAAACCGCCAACATTCTTTTATACTGTTTTTTTATTTATACGTAGCTTATTAAACTAGGTTTCAAGTTAGTTGGTATTTGAGGCTTGTTAAAAGGTTTAGTTAGTAGTGTACACTCCCAGAAAAAAAAAGGTACACGGTGGTACAAATAATGTTCCTTAAGGAACAGTTTTGTACCTTTGTAAAAGTACCTTGTATGGTACAGAAAAGATCTCGTATGATACTGTTCTGTACCTTTTATGGTACAACTGAAATGAAGGAACACAATTGTTTTCATATAAAAGGTACAAAAGTATACCTTAATACCTAATTGCAATAAATATTACTGGAAATCATGAATAACTTCCAGATTTAAACATGAATCATTATGCACTGAAAAAAGGATTCAAAGAGGATTCCTTGGATTTGCTAAAAGTTTATTTGGGCTAATTTTAAATAAACAAACTAAGTTAAACTTTACTAAATTTAATTTGATAGTTTAAATTCAACTCATAACAATTGTTTGCAACAATTTTCAGACATAATTTTTCAGTGTGTAAAAGCATATGTTTAAAGAAACCCATTGATTATCATGTTCAATACAAAACAACTGGTAAAACAAAACTGCAGGTGTTGTAAACTAAACATTTAAGGCATTTTTAATAAACATTTGATAAGCATTTTCTGATTAATACAGTTTCATTATTGATATCCGCACCTTTTGGCGTTTGCTTTCCACTACACACGTGAGCTGGCAAAAGTCCTGCATATGCAAAGTGTTCATGCAGACATTTTAGTATTGCAAAACTAATCAAACATTGTGCAAATCTTGTCTCAATACTCTTGCATGATTATATTTCTAATTTAAAATTAAGTAAAATTAACTTTTAAGTGATTATAAAGGTATTGTGTGAACATGGGAGAAAAAAAAGATTTATATTGTAGATGGGAGAATATGTTTCTGTAACATTTCTGTGAAATGTTCAGCAAAAATAGATCTTTTTATTTAATAGAGTGTTTTTTTATTCTTTATTGTAAATGGAAAAGCTGAATTTACACAAAAAAAATCTCTAAAAAAAACTTTGTTTAAAAATGTATTTGATGTTTTATGTTTACTAAAAATAAATTGAGGCATTTTGAAGAAACACATTTGACATTGTTAAGGTACAAAGTGTCTTGTCTCTGTAGTGGCACCTTTATGGATCAGATGTGTACATTTGATAAAGGGGAATTCTTCACAGCTGCTGCGCTCGTGCATCCAGGTTAATCGTGAACAACTCAGTGTGCATGCGCCAGTTGCACTATACTGTATATTGCTGTCTGATTCCGTTTCAATCAAGGTTTATATGCATCAAATACATAACATCTGTGCCAAACATTTCAACTGATGAACATATTAACAATAATACAACCGTATAGCCGAATTAAATGTATGCATTGACATGTTACAGCCCTAATGAGTATGATTATGTGAAACTCCATATAGAAATATATTGCAATGATTTCGGGTACTTACTTAGCGATGCACGCACACATATATGCACAATCCTTAAATACTCTGCTGATTTTTACTCTATAATACCTGTTTCATAACTTTAAACTATCAACAACCACCACTGAGCTATGTTCTAGCAATCGTTCTTTCCGCTCTATGGTGGATTTTGGCATAGTCCATTTCATGTAAGATGGCGGAGGTGAGTGGAAGAAACCAAGTCGCGGGGGGGAATATTTTCTACAGAAATAATTTATGATTTCGTATGTGGCCCGATACCAATTGTTCCATGGACCGATGGTTGGGGACCACTTTCTTAAGGTAAAATTCTGTCCCATGAAAAGGTACTGCCCCAGTGACAAGGGTTTGTACCTTCTTTAGTACAACACTGTACCATTTTTTTCTGAGAGTGTAGCAGACATTATTAAAGGATTGATTTAATTTTATGTTGACAAGCTGAGTATTACATTTGTAGTGTTGGGTTTTCAGTTGTTACTGTAGTTATGCATTCAGTTAACTGTCTAGTAGAGATTTGTGGTGTTTTTATTTGGTTAAATTGGTCATACAGTGGAGTTAGTGGCATTGCCAGAGTGTTTTCTGTTTATAGATTATTCAGTCGGATGTCTAGTAAAGCTCTGAAGCATTAGAAAAGAGTTCAAATATGAATATTATTGAAGCATTCAGTTAATTGTGAGGTGTTATTGTAGGTTTGAGTTAATGCTGATGTCAATGGGTTGAGTTTGATTTAGAATAGGGTTTTCCATTAATGAAGGGTTTAATTAGTTGTTTAGGAGAGCGTGGAGACTATATCAAAGGGTTTGGTTTGAGTTAGTTTTGTAGTGGAGTTTAAGTCTTCATTGAGTTAAGTTAATTGTGTAGTAAAGTTTTGAAGTGTATTTGAAGGCTCTAGTTGCTTAAGGAGAGAGTTTTGAGGCATTAAAATGAAGTTTACCCAGAAATGAACATTCTGTAATTAATTAATCACCTTCATGTCTTTCAAGTCCGCACAAATTAAGATGTTTTAGATGAAATCTGAGAGCTCCCTCATCCTCCATAAACAGCAACAGTACAGAAAAGGAATCATAAACATTGTCTATTATGATTTTAGTGGTTCAACCATAATCATACGAAGCCCCAAGAACACTTTTGTACACCAAAATGCTGTAAATACGTCTTTTTTTGCCTGTTTTCTTTTCCATGTAAAGTCTTCAGGGTGTGCGTGTACTAAAGGCAGTAACACAACACACTAGCATCAGTGTGCATTTACTATGAGCAATGATAGAATAAAGACATTGGCAAACAAAGTAGTTTTCACAGTTTTTTTTTTTTTTTTTTTGGCACTCAAAAGTGTTCTTGGAGCTTTATATGATTATAATTGAAACACTGAAGTCACATGGTCTGTTTTGACATTGCTTTTGGCTCATTTTATGGACATCCATGGACTGTTGTTGTCGATGGAGGATGAGAGAGCTCTCAAATTTAATCTAAAATATATTCATTTGTGTCTCACAGCAGAACAAAGTTCTCAGTAGATTGAAACAACATGAAGTTGAGTAATTAAAAGCTAAATATACACTTTTGGAGAAGTAAATCTTGGAGGGGTTGATTAAGTTGTATAAAAGAGCTTGATTCAGTTGTAATTTGAGTTGAGCTGACTTGTCTCCTACATGTTTACAGCATTATTGAAGGTTTGTTGTAAAGTTTATTGTATTATTTGAGTTATCCGCTCTGTATGCTGGACTTGTTTGTGATTCATTTTGCTATGGCAACCCCTAATGAATAAGGAACTAAGCCGAAGGAAAATGAATGAATGAAGGAATGAATGAATGAATGAAAGGTTTGAGTTTTTTTCAGTATTTTAGTAGATTAGTAGTTATTGAAGTTTTGAGTTAATTGTATAGTAGGAATTTTTTAGGCATTATCAAAGAAGGCATTATTAAATAACTAAGATAGTTGTGTTTGTCAACCTGCCACACTTGGCAGATGCTTTTATTCAAAGAGTCTCACATTGCTTTGAAGTGAGAGATTTTATCTTGAATTCCCTGGGAATCGAACTGATGACCTTGACATCGCTGGCACCACATGCTGCTGTTTGTACAGAGTTGTTGTGGAAGTATATGAGTGTGTAATTTGTGCAGTAGAACTTGAGATATTTCTCAGCAGTCGAGTTAAAAATCTCGAGACATTGTTTAAGGGCCAAGTTTGTGAGTCTTGACATCTTGTCGAAAGGCTGGATTGGTTATTTATAAAATATTATTTTTTTGTTGAGTTTTCAGTTGTTACTGTAGTTATGCATTCATTCAGCTGTCTAGTAGAGATTTGCAGTGTTTGTATTTGGTTAAATTGGTTATAAAGTAGAGTTTGAGGCATTGTTTAAGTGTTATTTTGTTTTTTGATTGAGTTTAATGTATAATAAAGCTCTGAATCATTTGAAAAGAGCTGAGTTATACATGTAGTAAAGTTTCGAGGGTTGAGCTGGTTTAGTTATTGAAGGTCTGAGTTAGTTGTGTTGCTGCTTCTGTTTGTAGTTATTGTTGGGTGTGTAAGCCGAGGTATTTCTCAGCAGTCGAGTTGATATCCTAGACATTGTTTAAGGGCCAAGTTTGTGAGTCTTAACATCTTGTCGAAAGGCTGGATTGGTTATTTATAAAATATTATTTTTTGTTGAGTTGAGTTTTCAGTTGTTACTGTAGTTATGCATTCATTTAGCTGTCTAGTAGAGATTTGCAGTGTTTGTATTTGGTTAAATTGGTTATAAAGTAGAGTTTGAAGCATTGTTTAAGTGTTTTCTGTTGATTGATTGAGTTAAATGTCTAATTAAGCTCTGAATCATTTGAAAAAAGCTAATGTAGTAAGGTTTCGAGGGTTGAGCTGGTTTAGTTATTAAAGGTCTGAGTTAGTTGTGTTGCTGCTTCTATTTGTAGTTATTGTTGGGTGTGTAAGCCGAGGTATTTCTCAGCAGTCGAGTTAAAATCTTGACACACTGTTTAAGGGCCAAGTTTGTGAGTGTTGACATCTTGTCGAAAGGCTGGATTGGTTATTTACAGAACCTTTTTTTGTACAGTTGAGTTTTCAGCTGCTACTGTAGTTATGCATTCATTTAGCTGTCTAGTAGAGATTTGCAGTGCTTTTACTTGGTTAAATGGGTTATAAAGTGGAGTTTGAGGCATTGTAGAAGTATTTTCTGTTTGTAGATTTAATTCGATCACTATTAAAGCTCTGAATCATTAGATCATAGTGAAATTACATGCAAAGTAAGGAGTTTGGGGGTTGAGTTAGTTTAGTTATTGAAGGTTTGAGTCAGTTGTGTTGCTGCTGCTGTTTGTACAGAGTTATTGTGGAAGTATATGAGTGTGTAATTTGTGAAGTAGGACTTGAGGTATTTCTCAGCAGTCGAGTTGATATTTTAAACACTGTTTAAGGGCCGAGTTTGTGAGTCTTGACATCTTGTCGAAAGGCTGGATTGGTTATTTATAAAATATTATTTTTTGTTGAGTTGAGTTTTCAGTTGTTAATGCAGTTATGCATTCATTCAGCTGTCTAGTAGAGATTTGCAGTGCTTTTATTTGGTTAAATTGGTTATAAAGTAGAGTTTAAGGCATTGTTTAAGTGTTTTCTGTTGATTGATTGAGTTAAATGTCTAATTAAGCTCTGAATCATTTGAAAAAAGCTAATGTAGTAAAGTTTCGAGGGTTGAGCTGGTTTAGTTATTGAAGGTCTGAGTTAGTTGTGTTGCTGCTTCTATTTGTAGTTATTGTTGAGCGTGTAAGCCGAGGTATTTCTCAGCAGTCGAGTTGAAATCTTGACACACTGTTTAAGGGCCAAGTTTGTGAGTCTTGACATCTTGTCGAAAGGCTGGATTGGTTATTTACAGAACCTTTTTTTGTACAGTTGAGTTTTCAGCTGCTACTGTAGTTATGCATTCATTTAGCTGTCTAGTAGAGATTTGCAGTGCTTTTATTTGGTTAAATGGGTTATAAAGTGGAGTTTGAGGCATTGTAGAAATATTTTCTGTTTGTAGATTTAATTCGATCACTAATAAAGCTCTGAATCGTTAGATAATAGTTAAATTACATGCAATGTAAGGAGTTTAAGGGTTGAGTTAGTTTAGTTATTGAAGGTTTGAGTCAGTTGTGTTGCTGCTGTTGTTTGTACAGAGTTATTGTGGAAGTATATGAGTGTGTAATTTGTGAAGTAGAACTTGAGATATTTTTCAGCAGTCGAGTTGATATCTTAGACACTGTTTAAGGGCCGAGTTTGTGAGTCTTGACATCTTGTCGAAAGGCTGGATTGGTTATTTATAAAATATTATTTTTTGTTCAGTTGAGTTTTCAGTTGTTACTGTAGTTATGCATTATGCATTACAAAGTAGAATTTGAGTCATTGTAGAAGTGTTTTCTGTTTATTGATTGAGTTAAATGTCTAATTAAGCTCTGAATCATTTGAAAAAAAGCTAATGTAGTAAAGTTTCGAGGGTTGAGCTGGTTTAGTTATTGAAGGTCTGAGTTAGTTGTGTTGCTGCTTCTATTTGTAGTTATTGTTGGGTGTGTAAGCCGAGGTATTTCTCAGCAGTCGAGTTGAAATCTTGACACACTGTTTAAGGGCCAAGTTTGTGAGTCTTGACATCGTGTCAAGATGCTGGATTGGTTATTTATAAAATATTATTTTTTGTACAGTTGAGTTTTCAGTTGTTACTGTAGTTATGCATTCATTTAGCTGTCTAGTAGAGATTTGTAGTTTTGTATTTGGTTAAATCAGCTATATAATGGGGTTTGAGGCATTGCTTTCTGTTTATAGATTAAATTAGATGTCTAGTAAAGCTTTGAAGCATTAAAACAGAGTTAAGTTGGATGTGAAATAAAGTTTTGAGGGCTGTAATAGTTTATTAGGTATTTTCAATTGGATTCGAGTCAGGTGATTGGCTGGGCCATTCTACAGCTTTATTTTCTTTCTCTCAAAGCATTTGAGTTTGCTTGGCGGTGTTTTGGATCATTGTCTTGCTGAAATGTCCACCATGTTTTCATCTACATTCAATCATTCATTCATTTTCTTGTCGGCTTAGTCCCTTTATTAATCCAGGGTCGCTGCAACCCAGTCCTAGGAAAAACTCATACCTTCCAGCTGCAACCCATCTCTGGGAAACATCCATACACATTCACACTAACACTCATTCACTACGGACAATTTAGCTTACCCAATTCACCTGGACCACATGTCTTTGGACTGTGGGGGAAACCGGAGCACCTGGAGGAAACCCACACGAACGCAGGTAGAACATGCAAACTCTACACAGAAACGCCAACTGAGCCGAGGATCTTCTTGCTGTGAGGCGACAGCACTACCTACTGCGCCACTGTGTCGCAAGTTTCATCTCCATCATCCTGATGTTATATTTACCTGATAAATAAACGTACTTAAGTAGCTAATATTTATTTACAATAAGGAAGGGCAGAAGGTTGCTGAAGAACAACTGAGAGATTACAGCTGCTGTCTGGGCTTTCACTGCCTTTCTACACCTCCCTTTCTTCATGTGTTCAATACTTTTTTTCCTGCATTTATTACACAAATGCTTATTTCCCTTGCTTAATAAAGTGTGTAATTTGTACAGTAGAACTTGGATATTTCTCAGCAGTCGAGTTGAAATCTTGAGACATTGTTTAAGGGCCAAGTTTGTGAGTCTTGAGATCTTGTCGAAGGGGCTGAGTTGCTTATTTACACACACAAAAAAGTTTGAAGGTGATGTCGAAGAGCTGAGTTAGTTGTGCAGCCAGTATTTGAGGGATCGCTTAAAGGGCCTGGTTAGGTGTGCGGCATGATTTCGCTGCGAGTTATTATGATTTGGTGCTTCTGAGAAAAAGCCCTGAAGGCATGTGGCGGATGTTTGTGTGACAGAGTAGCCCATATGCTGGCCTCGGTATGGAGCCCAGCAGAATCTCGCTCCTGCTGCATATTAGCTTAGCAGCGCTCACTACTAAGAAGCATCATTTCCTCTGTGTCAGCACCTCCCGAGGCAGCACACACATACACACACAAACTCTTTCCTTTATAAATGTGTCCAAACAGCACACACACACGTGCACACCGGAGTTGCCCCGAGATGATGGGATAAACCCCTTCCCCCCCCCCTACGTTTATTTAAATGGCACCGGTGGTGTTCTGAAAAGGAAGGTGCTGCCTTGCACTTTTAAATAGGGCAGAAATCATTACATACAACAGAGCAAGCAGACAGATCTGGGGGTTTTTTTAACACACGAGGGCATTTACACAAGGGACAAGAGCACAGAAATATATGAACATGCAAATTCGTTATGGAGTCTCCACTTAGTGCCAAGTGCTGGAATGAGATGGTGAATTAGTTTGGAATTGAAGAGGTCTGAATCAATTCTTGAATGAGTGAGCGAATGAGTGAGTGAGTATATTTCAGATAATCTTTTTTATAGTAACGTTTTCTGAAACTCGTTACACTACAACACAATCATGTTCATCAACAGTTACCAAGCTCAGTGAGTGAATGAATGAGTGAGTAAAGAAGTGAGTAAATGAATGTGTGAACGAGTTAGTGAGTAAATGAGTGAAGAGTAAGTTAATGAGTGAGTGATTGAATGAGTGAGGGAAAAGTGAGTGGACGTGTAAGTGAGTGAGTGAAAAAGCGAGTGAGTGAAAGAGTGAGTTTCCAATACTATGAGTGAGTGAGTGAAGAGTAAGTGGGTACGTTAATGAAAGAGTAAATGAACGTGTGAGTGGGTAAACGAGTGAGTTTCCAATGCTATGAGTGAGTGAGTAAAATAACAAGTGAGTGAGTGAGTGAAGAGGAAGTTAATGAGTGAGTAAACGAGTGAAGAGTTAGTGAACTTGTGAGTAACTAAGTGAACGAGTTAGTGAACAAGTGAGTTAGTAAAGGAGTGAATTACTAATTGAGTGAGTGAACAACTGAGTGAGTGAATGAGTGAACAAGTGAGTAAGTGAGTGAATGAACGAGTGAGTGAATGAACAAGTGGGTGATTAGGTTAGTGAATGAGTCAGTGAATGTGTGAGTGAGTGAACGAGTGAGTGGGTGAGTGAATGAGTGAAAGAATGAGTGGAGTGAGTGATTGTGTGAACGAGTAAGTGGACATGTGAGTAAGTGAAAGAGTAAGTGAAAGAGTGAGTTTCCAATCCTATAAGTGAGTAAGTAAATGAACGAGTGAGTGAAGAGTAAGTTAATGAAAGAGTGAACGTGTGAATGAAAGAGTTAGTGAGTAAACAAGTGGGTTTCCAATAAGTGAGTAAACAAGTGAGTTAGGGAAGAGGGAATAAATAATTGGCTGAGTGAACAAGAGAGTGAGTGAGTGAGTGAGTGAGTGAGTGAGTGAGTGAGTGAACGTGTGAGTGAAAGAGTGAGTAAACAAGTGGGTTTCCAATCCTATGAGTGAGTGAACGAGTGAGTGAATGAATGAGTTGGTAAACAAGTGAGTTAGTGAACGAGGGAATAAATAATTGAGTGAGTGAACAAGAGAGTGAGTGAGTAAGTGGAGTGAGTAAATGGGTAAAGAGTAAGTTAATGAGTGAGTGATTGAACGAGTGAGTGAAAAATGAGTGGACGTGTTAGTGAGTGAGTGAAAAAGCGAGTGAGTGAAAGAGTGAGTTTCCAATACTGTAAGTGAGTGAGTGAGTGAGTGAGTGAAGAGTAAGTGGGTAAGTTAATGTAAGAGTGAGTGAACGTGTGAGCGAGTGAAGAGTAAGTCCGTGAAAGAGTAAGTGAACTTGTAAGTGAGTGAGTGAGTGAGTGAGTAAAAGAGTGAGTTTCCAATACTATGAGTGAGTGAGTGAACGATTGAGTTAGTGAACAAGTGAGTTGGTGAATGAGGGAATAAATAATTGAGTGAACAAGTGAGTGAGTGAGTAAGTGGGTGAGTGAACGAGTAAGTTAACAAGTGGGTGACTGGGTGAGTGAACGAGTGAGTGAATGTGTGAGTGAGTGAGTGAATGTAAGTAAACAAGTCAGTAAATAAGGGAGTGAGTGAGTGAACATGTGAGTGATTAAACGTGTGAGTGAGTGGAAGAGTGAGTGAATAAACGAGTGAGTTAGAGAATGAGGGAACATGTAAGTGAATGAGTGAACAAGTGAATGAGTAAGTGAACACAAGAGTGAATGAGTGAGTCACTGAACGAGTAAGCTAGTGAGTGAGTGAACGAGTAAATTATTAAATAAGAGAACATGTGAGTAAACTAGTGAACAAGTAAATGAGTGAGTGAACGTGAGTAAGTGAATACGTGAACACGTGATTGCATTAGTGAGTGAGTGAGTGAACGAGTAAGTTGGTGAATGAGTGAACGTGTAAGTGAATAAGTGAACAAGTGAATGAGTAAGTAAACACATGAGTGAGTTAGTGAATGGGTCGGTGAACGAGTGAGCTAGTGAGTGAGTGAGCGAATAAATTAGTACAAGAGAATGTGAGTAAACGAGTGAACAAATAAATGAGTGAGTGAACGTAAGTTAGTGAATAAGTGAACACGTAATTCCATTAGTGAGTGAGTGAGTGAACGAGTGAGTTAGTGAGTGAATGAGTGAACCAGTAGATGAGTGAGTGAGTGTGTGTTTGTTCAGTCAGTATTTCAGATTGTCAGTTGGTTGTCATGTTTCCTCACGCTACAACACAATCACATTCATCAAAAGTTCCCGAGCTCAGAATCAACTTCACAACAGAAATGACCTGCTTGCCTTTGCATGTGAAGTAGTGCTGGTGTGTGTTGTTTGCAGCGAGTGTGTTGCCTGTGTGTGTGTTCAGACGCTCTGATGCGCTGGTGTCTGCTTCTTCCACAGCACACTGAGCTAATTGAAGTGGGTCTGTGCCAGAGCCGCTGATGCGCAGAGCGTTTTCCCCCTCCTTCCTTTTCATGCCCGGGCTTTGCACCACTGAAGCATCCCTTGCATCCACCAATTGCATTCTGGGGGACTTTTTTCCCTTCAGGCACAGGTGGCTGCTGTCGCTGTCCATTGATGCGTCACTGCAGGAGGACACAAAGTGTTGCATCAGTGTGTGCAGTGCATCTCTCTCACACACACAGACTTAATCAGTGTGAGTGTTGGGGTGGAGAGTAAAAACACAACCTTCCTTCTGACGTCCCGCATGCTGGTTAACCTTGACTGGCAACTAGCTGTATTTGCCAGAATGTGTTGTTGCGTGGTACTGAGTTAGCAGTTCTGCTTTACTTGCTGACTCCCTGTTTATTTACAGCATCATGGACAAGATTCTTGGAAGAATACCTTAAAATTCAACGCTGGCTCATAAGTAGGCACACACAGAATCTGCGCACACACACACACACACACTTTAAAAAATGATTTTGCTGCTCGTTCAAACTACGTATTTGAAATGAGCTGAAACAACACAATTCTTGAGATTTTTTTGGGGACATTCATTCACTCATTTTCTTGTCGGCTTAGTCCCTTTATTAATCCGGGGTCACCACAGCGGAAGGAACCGCCAACTTATACAACACGTTTTAACGCAGCGGATGCCCTTCCAGCCGCAACCCATCTCTGGGAAACATCCACACACACATTCACACACACACTCATACACTACGGACAATTTAGCCTACCCAATTCACCTGTACCACATGTCTTTGGACTGTGGGGGAAACCGGAGCACCCGGCGGAAACCCACGCGAATGCAGGGAGAACATGCAAACTCCTTACAGAAACGCCAACTGAGCTGAGGCTCGAACCAGCGACCCAGCGACCTTCTTGCTGTTAGGCGACAGCACTACCTACTGCGCCACTGCGTCATCTTTTTTGGGGACAACTTAATTGTTTTATGGTTAGTCCACTTCAATTTATAAAGTTAATCGATTTGTGTTGGGACAACATCAGGGGCTTTATTTTAATGATCTGGGTGCAAAGTCTAAAGTGCAGGGCGCAAAAGCATTAAGGGTCCGAATCCATTCATTTTCTTTTCGTCTTAGTCCCTTTATTAATCCGGGGTCACCACAGCGGAATGCACCGCCAACTTATCCAGCTTGTTTTTACGCAGCAGATGACCTTCCAGCCGCAACCCATCTCTGGGAAACATCCACACACACATTTACACTCATGCACTACGGACAATTTAGCCTACCCAATTCACCTGTACCGCATGTCTTTGGGCTGTGGGGGAAACTGAAGCACCCGGAGGAAACCAATGCGAATGCAGGGAGTACATGCAAACTCCACTCAGAAACGCCAACTGAGCCGAGGCTCAAACCAGCGACCCAGCAAACTTCTTGCTGTGAGGTGACAGCACTACCTACTGCGCCACTGCGTCACCGGGTCCGAATCCACTTTTGCCATTTTAAATCACCATTTCACGAAACACCAAAACACATGTTTTGAGCTGTTGACAGTCGTATATGTGTCCCATGCTGCTATAAACACTATTAGGACACACATATTTCACTAAAAGTGAAAATTGGTTGTTTTCGCGTTATTTCGAGCAAATTCGTTCTTCCGGTTTGAAACGAATTTTCCTACGCCGATTAGATCCTTGCGTGTAATCCAGCATGGAGACTGGATGTTTGAACTGGCCAGTGCAAAGTGACGTCTCTGTGTGTGCAGCATTAATTCATGAGAAAGACTTGGTTCGAACCAATCAGCGGGCTCTATTGTGTATGCGGTGCAGCTTCATTAATATGCATGATAGCTTCGAAGACCTGTTTACCTGTTACAGTGTTCAGACGGCAGAGAGTGTTGCCAAAACAAGTGGAAGAACAAGAAGTGTTTGGAGACACGGGTCGTCAGTTTTGCATTTATAAATGTGCTGCAATGAAGGTTTTGTTTTCATTTCCCGATATGAGAGTGCAGCTGGACTCACATGTGGATTACATTGGTCTGCTAACACGCGACAGAAATACGTGTGTGTGGAACATTTTTTACCCTTAAGCTTTTCGCATGTGTAAATGGTGAAATCCCAATTTGCTGCTCGTTTCCTTTTAATAAAGATGCAGCTCCAGTTGGTGTTCATTGTCCTGTCTCTACATATTTGTTAAGTGTCTAATCAGTGGCCTTTGTTCGTTTGTTCAGAAGCAAAGTTCGTTCGTATCGTCAGCAGTACTCTTTCAGTGTTTAAAGACAGACCTTAATCAATATGATTTAGTAGCTAAGTTTACAGTATGTTAATATCACTAAATATTATGGGCTGAGAGATCCGCTGTGGTAATTTTTTAGTGTAGATGCGTCTCCTAAAGGTGCTTCAAAGGACTGTAAATAGCCTCACAGTCCCTCCTCCCCTGTCTCGAGCTGTTTGATTGGCTGTCGTCACAGATACATGAACCGAGATACAGAGTTGGTTGCATTCATCCTATTTCAATTGCTAGCATGTCTCTCATGTCTTATCTTGGCCATCCAGCTCAGCCTTCTCTTTCTCCGGAGGAATCCGGAAGATTCTCTACAACTTGTCTTATTTGTTTTATTTCAGCTAGAATAAAAGCAGTTTTTAATTATTTTAAAAAACATTTTAAAGTCAATATTATTAGCCCCGTTAAGCAATATTTGTTTTCAATTGTTTCCAGAACAAACCACTGTTAATGACTTGCGTAATTACCCTAATTAACCTAATTATGCCTTTGAATGTGCCTTTAAGCTGAATACTAGTATCTTGAAAAATATCCAGTCAAATATCTACTGTCATCATGGTAAAGATAAAAGAAATTATGTGTACAAATGTGTTGAAAAAATCTTACAGGGCGGCTAATAATTCAGGAGGGCTAATAACTGTATTCAGTGCTCAATGTATACACTGTATATGTCACAGCAGTTCAAAAGCGCCTGAGCTGGCTTATTTAAAATTAAAAGTCCCCATGCATATACATCATTGGCTGATCTTAAAGCAGGACATACTGTATAGCTACTGGACCACACATATTACAGCAAACAAAAGAGGAAGCATTGTGACATCAGTCAGTCTCTGTAAGTTATATTGGGCTCTATTTTAACGGTCTAGATGCCAAGATTAAAGTGCAGGGCGCAAAAGCATTAAGGCTGTGTACAAATCCGCTTTTACTATTTTAAGGACGGAAAAAGATGCTCTGCGCTCCGGCGCATGGTCTAACATGGTTGTGCTTATTCTCTTAATGAGTTATGGGTGTGTGTTTGAGTGTAAACCAATCAGAGTCTCATCTCCTATCCCCTTTAAGAGTCTGTTGTGTCGTGCCATGGCACATTTGCTATTTACATGGTGGACATTGTAAGTAGAAGAACTGAACCCTTCACTAACAAGAAAACAGTTAAAAAAGCATCTGCAGCGCAAGGATAAAGAATGAGCCTTCTCCATTCGACCTTTACGTTTACTTTCTATTTTTCTCTTTTGTGAAAAAGGAAACAGTGTTGAACGCACAGACATCCAGTAGCCTACATAATTAGTTTTGTTTGTTAAGCGCACAGATTTGTTTAATTATTTTTTTTTAAATTTAGTTCTAATTTCCAGGAAACTAATAAATGAACAATAATAACTGTAATACTATAAGTATAGTCATACAACTTAGTGTTTAGATACAACTTAGAGTTATATCTAAACACATGTCCTGTTCCAGCCTGATCTCACGAGAAAACGTAAGTATTTTACGTTTTGCCAGTTTAGTGGCTAATTCGTATGAATTCGTACTAGTTCAGTCGTACGAAATTGTACAATTTTAAAAAGGAGGCGTGGCACATAACCCCACACCTAAACCCAACCATCATTGGGGGATGAGCAAATCGTACTAAATTGTACGAATTAGATCATACAAATTCATACGAATTAGCCACTAAATCAAAAAGTTTCCAATTGCCGTGAGATTGTGTTGCCTGTTCCTATGCCCCATATGGTCCAAAACCTGATAGGTGGACAAATCTAAGCTTGTTTTTCTTAAAACAAATATAAATATGCATATAATATATAATACTACTACTAATAATAACATTATACAAAAGCAAATAGTCGTGAATAAATTGAAAAAGCCCCCCGAGATGAAGAAGGCATGGAGGCAGTGTGTTTTATATTTATATAGAAAGTAATCATTTTTGTAATATTTGAATTATTTTTCATTTGTAAAGATATTTGCGTATTGCTGTACATCCTGGGTGTTTGAAACAATGTGTAAGCGAGGTGCACAACTAACGCGCTCTGCGCCGGACTTTAGATCTGCTTTCAGCTGGTCTTAAGCGCAGTCTATTTCAGTTCCTTAAAATCGCAACGTGCCAACAATGCGCCTTAACACACCTCTTATCTAGACTGAAACACTTATGAGTCCACAAAGTGGCTCAAATGGATTTGCTATTTAAACAACTTGGTAGAAAAAAGGAAAATTAAGGTTGCGTTGGGCTGAAAATAGCAACACATCTGTGAAGCACGTCTTGCGCCTTATTGCGCCGGGTGTATGATAGGGCCCATTGTGTCTTTCTCTCTCTGAAAAAAATAAATAAATTAAAAAAATAACAGCCCCACTCTTTACTCTAGCACTAAATACTCTGAGCATCAACAGTTCCATTGAATGCCTCCTTTGTAAGTTGCTCTGGACAAAAGCGTCTGCTAAATAATCAAATGTACACCCCCTGACAAAAGTCTTGTCGTCGATCTGTTGTAAGAGCGACACATAATAACTTGAGTTCTAGTTGATCATTTGGAAAAGTGGCAGTAGGTCGATATGTCTGATTAAGGTCAAGGTGCTCCAAGATTGGCCAACCCAGTCAACAGATATGAACATTATTGAGCATGCCTAGGGTTAGATGGAGGAGCCATTGAAGATGAACTCTTGGAGTCCTGCAAGAACGCTTTCTTTGCCATTTCAGATGACTTTAATAATCAGTGATTTGAGTCATGTCAGAGATGTATGGATGCAGTCCTCCAAGCTCATGATGGAGTCAGACACAATATTCATTCTGTCTCCACTGCAGCAGGACTTTATATTCTATACTGGACATTATTTCTATTCAGTGATGAGACTTTTGTCTGAGCAATGTCAGACCTTACTGTCCTAATTAAATCATTCAAAATCAAGGCATGATCACATTTTATTTAGCTAAAATAAGCGTAATCTAGAGGCCTTTGCCTTTCATATAAGCCACTTCTGATACTAAACAATCAACTAGAAGTCCAGTTATTATTTTTTATTCCTAAATCTTGGATAGGCAACAAGACTTTTGTCAGGTATTATACATTAAAAAGACTAAAAACAACAACACACATGAGCAAAGCAAGGCTCTCTCTGACAACACATTCTGCAGCGTACAGAAAGCACAGAGCGAGAAGACGGAGTGATGAGAAGATCCTGAAAGACAGAGAGATCCGGGGTAGATGACATCCTTCTGTGTTTGTAATTACGCGGCTCTGTCAGAGGCGACTGCATGCGGGCGAAGGTGCCAGCGAGAAGGGAGAAAGAGGGCGAGCGCTCAAACTGAGACGCCATCTGGGCCTGCGCTATCCTCTGAATGATAATACTGCCCGGCCCTCCAAAAAAACCTGCTGCTTCCACACACACATACAGTTAAAGTCAGAATTATTAGCCCCTCTGATTCTTTTTTAAAATATTTCCCAAATGATGTTTTGCAGGGCAAGGAAATTTTCACAGTATGTCTGATAATATATTTTTTTTCTGGAGAAAGTCTAATTTGTTTAATTTTTGCTTGAATAAAATAATTTATTAATTTTTTAAAAACCATTTTAAGGTCAAAATTATTAGCCTCTTTAATTTATTTTTTTAAAACCATCTTTATACAGTAACTTGTCTAATTACCCTAACCTACCTAGTGTTGTAAAAAAAATAAAATGAATGAGTGAAAAAGAAGAGAGAACCCAGTCCAGGAGACTCGGAACAAGCAGAATTCCTTTATTGAGACGTGTTGGTTAATCTGCAGTCATACAGCGTCTTTAAGATGTGTCTGCAAGAGCCTACTAGAGGTCCGCAGTCTGCAAGTTCTTTCACAAGTCTCTCACAAGTCTGCAAATAGTCTGAATTAGTCTAAGATGTCCTGTTAGGAGGAGGGGACATGGCAAAACAGAGCATGCAAATTAAGAGTTGGAGTCAGCATGGCATAGGTGTTAAAAAACGGCCCAGCTACTGACCACACAAGTTAATCAACATAGGGTTTCTGTAGCATAAAAGCAACACCCGAAGACAAAGACAGAGTCGTTTAAAGCATTTGCATCACTGGCTTAGCCTGTAGTCAGAGAGATAAAGGTTAAATGTCCCTCCTAGCTGGGATGTTAATGTAATTATATATTTAAAAAACCTAAGAATATAACTTTTCAGTTATACGTAGATTATTGTCCATTTGGAATTAGATGATAGAAATTTATATTTCCACACTAGTTAACCTAATTAGCCTAGTTAAGCCTTTAAATGTCACTTTAAGCTGTATAGAAGTGTCTTAAAAAATATCTAGTCAAATATTATGTACTGTCATCAGCACAAAGATAAAATAAATCAGTTATTAGATGAAAATTAGGGGAAAAAATGGAAAAACGAGGCTAATAATTAAGGGGGGCTAATAATTCTGACCTCAACTGTATATGCAGTGCTCAACATAATTGAGTACACCCTATTTTGAAAGTGAATATTTGTATCCATTTCTCAGTAAACATAGCTCATATTTTGGTGCATTTAAACAAAACAACAAAAATTTATTAAACAGATGAATGTATAGTGTTACCAATGGTCTTAAAATGACTTAAATTTGACTTGGGGAAAGCTGCAGAAACCATTACACTATTGATGCTGTCAAAATAAATGGTATGAAATTGAAAATAGTCACATTAACCTTTTAGCGAACGTCACTGGTTCTAGTCCTTACCAACGTGGGTTTCCCCTGGGTTCCCCGGTTTCCTCCCACCGTCCAAAAACATGCAACTTAAAAATTAATTGACTAATCCAAATCTTCACCATAGACATGCTCTAGTAAGTAGTTATCTCGTAAGAGCGATCATTCTCTGTTCATTAACTACTACAGCAGGGGAGTTCTCTAATCTACCTGAGCTCAAACTCCCCTCTCGCCTTGCCAATGGGAGGGAGCCCCGGGCTCGAGGATCTTATGAGCTCAGGGCTCTCTCCCAGGACAGCATGCAAAAACAAGCTTTATAATTAATCATCAGCTGAGTGTGAACTTTTGAACTTTACATTTAAAGGCTCAACTAGGTTAATTAGGCAGGTTAGGGTAATTAGGCTGGTCATTGTATAACGATGGTTTGTTCTGTGGGCCATGGAAAAATGAAATGCCTAAAAGGGCTTGTGATATTGACCTTAAAATGGTTTTAAAAAGCTTAAAACGGTGCTTTTATTCTAGCCGGAGACTTTCTCCAGAAGAAGAAATATAATAGGAAATACTGTGAAAAATCCCTTGCTCTGTTAAACATCAGGAAATATTAGAAAATAAAAAAAAAATAGGGCTAATAATTCTGACTTCAGCTGTATAGCTCTGTGATGTCACTGCGCGGTGATCATCTCCGCTCAAACTGTCATTCGCTCGGACCCTATCATTTCCCAGCTGTTTGATTAATACGAGGGCCGTGTCGGCGGTGATGTTGATTCGCCAGCAGATTGAGCGGAGCTGTGATTACCATTGGAGATGTGCTGATCTGATCTGTGCCATTCGCTGTCAGCCTGGGCTAATAGTGTTCAATGCCGCTGAAAGAGCAGTGTGATTGTGGGAGATCTGGAAGGCAGATTGTGTTGTACTGACAGAGAGGATGGATCGTGTGTATTGACTGGGCTGGGACGTAGATGAGTGTCGTTTCCTTTCTAGAGGCTTGAATGGATAGGCGAGAAATACAGTTGAAGTCACAATTATTAGCCCTCCTGTATATTATTTTCCAGTTTAACGGAGAGAAGATTCTTTAAACACATTTCTAAACATAATAGTTTTAATAACTCATTTCTAATAACTGATTTATTTTATCTTTGCCATGTTGACAGTAAATAATATTTGACTAGATATTTTTCAAGACACTTCTATACAGCTTAAAGTGACATGAAGGCTTAACTAGGTTAATTAGGATAACTAAGCAGGTTAGGGTAATTAGGCAAGTAATTGTATAATAATGGTTTGTTCAGTAGACTATCGAAAAAATATATAGCTTAAAGGGGATAATAATTCGGTCCCTAAAATGTTTTTAAAACATTTAAAACTGCTTTTATTCTAGCCAAAATAAAACAAATAAGACTTTCTCCGAAAGAATAAATATTATTAGACATACTGTGAAAATTTCCTTGCTCTCAAACATCATTTTTGAAATATTTTAAAAGAGAAAAATAATCAAAGAGGGACTTGGACTGTGTGTGTGTGTGTGTGTGTGTATATATTTATTTATATATATATATATATATATATATATATATATATATATATATATATATATATATATATATAAATAAATATATATATATATATATATATATATATATATATATATATATATATATATATATATATATATATACATACATAAATATATATACTATATATATATATATATATATATATAATTATATATATTTATATGTATGTATATATATATATATATATATATATATATATATATTGTAATTACTTTTAGTTCATGATAGTTATTATGATACTACATTATGTACTGTAATTCATTAACGAAGAGTTGTAAATGTAAATATACAATATAATGCTTACTTCAAAGTATTTCCCTTTCATGTTTTAAATGAGTGACACCTGGTTTATTGGAATTTTTGTTTTTGCTTTCATATGCTACATTGTAAAAAAAAGTCTGTAAATTTATGGTTTATTTTTGGCAACAAGGGTGCATGAACAAAAACGTAAAATAACAGTTGTTAAAATGCAGAAATATACCGTAAAATAACGCATATTAAATTACAGTAATTTCCTTAAATTTAAATTTCTGATAAATTTCTGTAATTCAACAGCTGCTATAGATATATATTACAGCTGGCGTGCTGGAAATAAACCGCAAAATTACGGATGTTTTTTTTTTACAGTGTATAATTTGTTTCTGTTTAGTTCAGCATATTATTTGCAGTAAATAACTGAACTGAACAATTCTGCATCATTTGTTTCAATAACAGTTTTATTGATCACAAAGATATGATTGACTTGGATTGAAGTTGCTTCGATTGAAAAATTAAAATTACAAATAGCTTAGATGTAGCTAAGCTACGTTTGCTAAATAGCTTTTAGCTTAGCTTCCTACATTTCCTAGGGGGTAGCTTTTAGTGTAGTTAAGCTACATTTTAAGTAGAGTCGCTAATAGATTAGCTCACTACATTTTTCAAGTAGTTTGTCCAACACTACAAACTGGAAACAGCGAAAAAGCCGTCCACACGGAGAAAAGCGGTCAGCAACTAAAGCAAGAAAAGAAACGACGTCATACCGCCCCATAGCCTTCATTTTAAAGGCGAAATGCAGCCATACATTTCTCTGGCTACATAATTAGTGATCTCCAAAAAACTATATAGGCCTACGTTTTCAGAATGAGCTTAAGTAGAGTGGATCTATCATATACTGGCTGTGTGTGTAAGTCTGATGTGTGCCAGAATGTGTATCAGTATGTGCGCAGGTGGCTGTTGCGTGTTCACTAGAGCGCTACGTCCAGCCCCGGAGGCCGGCGCAAGCAAAATGATTGAATTCTGAGGGCAAGAAAGCTGACAAATCACTAAAAACAGGCTTTTAAAATGCTGTAATAACACTGTCCATAAATCATCACTGACAGTTTAATCATCCTCGGGTCCGAGGCCCAATCTGACCGGCGTACGGCCCTCCCTAATCAGCCCACGACGAGGAAAACAACCCGGAGCACATCATGCATTCTCCTCTGCTTATGCCTTCAAACGCAGCATCTATAAACGTCTCCTCGTGGTCCGACATGATCAGACAGTGTAATTAAATCAGCCTCGTCCTCCGAGTGCCAGGGCTTTGAGCTCGTGCCGTAAATGAGTTTGACTGCGCTGGAGAAAAAGTTTTTTGTATTCAGTGACCTGTTGCGTAAAGCTAAACTCAGAGTCGAAGAGTAGATTTAGAGTTGACAAACCCAAACAGATACACTGCAAAACAATGCATTTCTTACTGGCAAAGTGTGCACTCATGCACTACGTACTTATGCACTTACACACTCAACAGCATAGTAAATAAGTTTAATGCCGTCCCAAATGTAACACTGTTTTTTACTCAGTGGAAATCGAAACCATTTCCCTGATGACGTTTGACGGTTGGCAAATTTAGTGACGTAAATGACCAAAGTACCAAATAATACCTGCCATGGGTATAACCTCAGTCACCATCCGGAGGTGCTATAATCACTCTTGTAGGACCATTTTGTTTTCACAATCCACAATAAATTTTACAATTTGACAAATTTGACAAACCCAGAAAAGTTTATGGATATGTTAAAAGATATTCTCAGCTTTCAGTTCAGGTGACTTCTAGGGGTGTGTATTCTGTAAATGTTACCTGCTCTGGAGCATATTTATTACAGTTTTAGTTTAGTTTAGTTTAGTTTAGTTTAGTTTAGTTTAGTTTAGTTTAGTTTAGTTTAGTTTAGTTTAGTTTAGTTTAGTACACCTCTGAGCTGTAATGTATATGTGTCTGTTTAAATACAGTTGAAGTCAGAATTATTATCCCCCGTGAATTATTATCCCCTCTGTTTATTTTTTCCCCAATTTCTGTTTAACGGAAAGACGATTTTTTCAACACATTTTTAAACATAATATTTTTAAAAACTTATTTCTAATAACTGATTTATTTTATCTTTGCCATGATGACAGTAAATAATATTGTACTAAATATTTTTAAAACACTTCTATACAACTTAAAGTGACATTTAAAGGCTTAATTAGGTTAATTAGCCCAACTAGGCAGGTTAGGGTAATTTTGACCCTAAAATGTTTTTAAAAAAATTTAAAACTGCTTTTATTCTAGCCAAAATAAAACATATAAGACTTTCTCCAGAAGAAAAAAAAAATATTATCAAACATACTGTAAAAATTTCGTTGCTCTGTTCAACATCATTTGGGAAATATTTAAAAAAGAAAACAAATTGATAGGGGGTTTAATAATGATATGATCAGCTGTAGTTAAAAATTACGCTGAGTTTTTCTCCTTTTTTTGGCTTATCATGCGGTATCTGTCGACATCTTGTGGATGGACAACATCAACCATCTTTGCTCTGCTCTGTATGTCAGGCTGATGGTTGCCGATACGCTGTCTCTCCAAAATAATAAATATTAAAAATATGCACTATACTGTACGTATGAATAAAATGCATAGATGCAATATGAACAACTACATTCTTAACTCAAAAAGCCTCAAAAGTACATTATGTTGTCCAACAGCTGCAATATTTGTCAAACTGTAGTCTTCATTGATCTCTCTATTGTGGGCGGAGTAATACAGAAGGATGAAGAGGCTGTACGAGTTATGTATCATTAGTTAGCACTTTCGCCTCACAGAAAGAAGATCACTGGTTTGAATCCCGGCTGGGCTAGTTGGCATTTCTGTGTTTGAATGTTTGGTAAATATTTGAAAAGTCACAGGAGGGCTAATGGGATATATGCCGAAGCATGCTAATAGGACTTTTAATTTGCCAGTAACCTGGCTTAAGCGCTTCCGGCGAATTGAATGCCAATGCAAAATCCGGTGCGTTTAGGGTCTGTTTTCCTTAAAAATCAGCGATCTCCACTAGCTGAGTGATATCCGATTTAAAGTGGGTCTCAAATTGTACAAGAAGCACTGAAATAAATTACATTTCCCCCGCCATATCTTTATTATATGAGCATTTATTTTACCCCAGTATATTCAATGGAGCTTCTGCGTTAGTCTGCCGATTCTGACGGGCGCGTTTGAGTAAACGGCTTTTTGTCTCGTTTTACGCTTGAGCAACCAAATGAATGCTAAAATTTATTTAATTGAATGTATTTTAATGACATTACAACATTGATGCTGTATAAGGAACCATATAAAATGGAAAAAAAGTTCACAATAACAGGTCACCGGAAGTGTATCAGCATGGGAACAGCACTAGCTCTGCATATACCCTATTATTTTGACTTCCACTGTATAAACATATTAAGGGGGCTAATAATGACAACTTTAAGTTTTGTATCAAAAATGTTAAAAAATGCATTTATTTCAGCCAAAACAAAAAAAACAAACAAGACGTTCTGCAGGAGAAGAAAATATAGCAGAAATACTGTGAAAGTGCTCTGTTAAACGTCACTTTGTGATGAAAAGAATACAAATTTCACAGTTGAGCTAATAATTTTTCCTTCAAGTGCATGGCAGAAAAATGAAGTATAGAAATGTCAGTTTTTCTCCAATATCGTACAGCTCTAGCTTTTACAGCTGTTAGCGGTATGACAACTGATGGCTCTGACTAGCTCAGCCTTTAAAAGCTGGAGGAGAATGGAGCTTAATTCACAGTTGTTGCATGTGCGTTTTCTGCTCCAGAGCGGAAAAGGCTAATCCTCTGCATCTCGGCTGTGATATACAGACTGAGTGGCAGGGACTTAACAGCCTCGGGTGTATTTGCCATGCTAATGTGGGAATCTGGACGGGTTGACTGGTTTTTATCGTTATCATTACAGGATACTTGGTGCCAAGGCCAATTTGTCATTGAAATCACAATCAGAGCTTTGCCTACACACAATATTGTGTGTGTGTGTGTGTGTGTGTGTGTGCGTGTGTGCATTTTATTTGATTCGTGACACTCAAATAAATGCGTTAGAATAGGTTTTGGTGGGATGATAATGAGTACAATGCAACCATAGAAATGAGTCAACTGGTAGAGATTCAGGCTTTAATTCTCTGAAAATCTGACAACTATAGTAGCC
The DNA here is from genome assembly GCF_052040795.2 of Danio rerio. Lineage (NCBI taxonomy): Eukaryota > Metazoa > Chordata > Actinopteri > Cypriniformes > Danionidae > Danio > Danio rerio. Next base: position 3,628,334 of record NC_141033.1, read on the forward strand.
TCAGCCGCACTGTAGACTGTGTTGATGATTATAATGGGAGCAAGTTATTCATTTGACAGAGAAAGTCCATTGCTTAGAGAGTAGAGTTTTTGTGATTTAAATGATGGAAACGTTTATAGGTGTGTGTGTGTGTGTGTGTGTGTGTATGCGTAAATGAAAAACATGCTAAATAATTTAAACTTTGTGGTTAGTTAAATATGCTTATATCGAACAGACACAAGTTTATATTGCCTACCACATTGGTGGATAATTTAGATTGTTTTAAGGACAAATTCACATCATTTTTCTACACAGACTACATTGTGAAAATGTACCTCTGTATATACTTCTGGAGAGCACGAATTATATAGCCAGAGCTACCTATGGCAGCATTTCGTCTTTAAAATGACTGCTACGGGATGGCACGACGCCGCAAACAGCTTCTGTTTCTTTCCGCGCTACCAGCTGACCGCTTACCTCCATGTTTGTCTAGTAGCTCGCCATGTAAGACAGCAGACTTAAGATGCAGAGCGGAGTTGACCACGACGATATGGTTCAAGTCTGGGGGTGAATGGTTTCAGAAGGCAGGTAAAACGTAAACAAAAGGCAAAAAAATTAATAAACAGGCAAATAACAGAGAGAGAATGTGATAAAAATCAAGCGAGGGCATTTTTTTTATTTTTGATTGTTTTTGAAAACACTTTTGGTTGGGTTTAGGGAGGAGGATGGTTGGGGTTATCAGTGGGTCGGTCAATCAGTCAGTGAGTCAGTCAGTCGACAGCGCCCTCAGGTGGATTTATGTGAGAACAGCAGGCGTTAATGGCACTCGCAATAGAAATTTATGATCTCAAAAAAGCATGCACATTGGCCTCAGTGGATTTATGTGAGAACAGCAGACGTTAATAGCACTCGCAATAGGTAATTGAGATCTCAAAAAGTGCACATGGCGGCCTCTGGCGAATTCGTGAAATCAAAAACTGCAAAAAAAAAAAAAAAATGTAGATCCTGGGGTGTATGTTTTCTCGCCGGGTTACATAGGCTGAAGCAGGAAAGCGTCCCCACGGTGTTTAAACTAGTGCTATGAACTGATGCCTAGGAGGACACCTGAGCATATTACTCTTAAAGAGATTGTGATGTTGTTTGATGCTAAATTACTTTTAATTGTTTAAATTAAACTTACGGAATGATATTAAAGTGATGTTTACACCATTTCTGCATTTTGAAATCTCAACAACAGCTGGAGGTTTGTAGTCCACATCATGTTACTGCAATGTTCACAGTGCTGGTCCTATACTTCCGGGTTTCCTCCCACTGCAGCCTTGCTTTAGTTTTTAAAAATGGCGGCCGCGTGAAATAAGCGTAGAGTCTGTCTTAAGTTATGTGTAGGCCCACATGGACTCTGTGTGCGCAGAAATCCGCAGATTTCCACAGATTTTTAGCCCATCATTGAGTATATATTTATTTGTGTAAAGGTATTTAAACTTATATTTATTCAGCTTTTAAAAGTATTATTGTTATTATTATTATTATTATTATTATTATTATTATTATTATTATTATTATCAAAAATAAAAATGTTCATATGATTTATTTACAATACAGTTTATAAAGTAATATTTTCTGTCTGTTGGTAGAGATATTATATGAGAGACTTGCTTTGTTTACCAAATAAATGGATCTAATTGTATTTGCATTGCAAGCATTAAATAAAAGTTATTAGTGTATAATTTTTTATTTCATATGTTACGTTTTTACTTATGATACTCCCAAAATCATTCCGCATAAACCTGCAGAAATTTTTATAAATTTTTATAAATTTTTTATAAATTTTTATAAATTTCTGCACAGAAATAGCTAAAAATATCTGCTGATTCTTCCTGGCCCTAGTTATGTGTATAGTTAAAGTATTTATAGTGAATGTATAGTTAGTTGTAACACAATATCACGGCAATTCGTAACTTTTCGATTTAGTGGCTAACTCGTATGAATTCGTACGATCTCATTCGTACAATTTAGTACGATTTGCTCATCACCAATAATGGTTGGGTTTAAGGGTGAGGTTTGGTGACACGCCTCCTTTTTAAAATCGTAAATTTTAGTTTGAACTCGTATGAATTAGCATAAGACGTAAATTACTTACGTTGCCTCGTGAGATCAGGCTGGTTATGTAAAAGTTTAAAATGGCTCCTGCGTCCAGTGTTGTGTTCATATTTATGATTACATTTATGTATGTAGCACCGTGGCACCATTTCGTCCACTGTATGTCCACACATGTAGCGGAACGACATTAAACCTCACCTTGACTTGACATTAAATCATGCAAACGATTTCTAGTAAAGCCAATAAATGAAATAGTAATCTTTTGTAACATTTATCATCATATGACCTCTTTAAGTAGTGTTTTAAGCATTGGAGAAATCTTTTTTTTTTTCATGTTTTATGGGTGGAACTTTCCATTTATGTAGGCTACGGTAATTACCTGGCTTCTTAAGTTAATGGAAAGAAACCGGTCTAGAAGCGGCACTCATTCACCAATAATTACATCCGCTTTCACGGATCCATGAGCCACGGCTGCACAGTTGAGTTGAGAAAACACACTTCCACAGCCATCAGTCTCCGAGGAAAGGCTCTCAATGCCACTGTCTTTCTTGGCGGCGGCCTTCAATGTCAATGCGAAAAGCTTAAATCACTTCTGATAACAACATTGCTATAAAGCCCGGAGCCTGTACCTCACTTATGGCCATCAACAGGGCTCTTTTAAGCTGCGATTTATTGAGATGAGCCTAGACCACCATTAAACAGACGTTTAGCTGAAGTGTCTGTCCAAGGCAGCCTCGGTCCACAGGCTATTATTATGGGCAGCCGCCTGAATATTTTGTAGATTGCTTAGACCACATTAGATGAAGTATTGTGGCTATTTGTCCACATCTATTAGCTTTGAGATCAAGTAATGTGCTCTTAACCTTACCAAAGCCAACTTTATCATATTTGATGTACAACTTTTGTAAGGCCTTTATATTATTAAGATGATCAAAACTTTGCTGAAAAAAAATGGCCGCTCTTAATTTATTATATGATTTCTGCTGCATATCTATGATGGACACATGATATTTTTAAAGCAAATAATAGGCTTCTTAGAATGTATTGCTTCAGCTCAGTTGGTTATACTGTTCGTTAAAATTAAATAAAAATACATACATGCTAATGACAACATTCTAGTTCACTGCAGGAGAACGAGGAAAAATGGAGAACGGGTAATCACTGTTATTGCATGCGATCTTTCATTCGGAAATATTTTTTACATCCACTGATAATAATTTTGGCTTGCTCTTTTATCCTCATTCATATATTTATATCCGTATTTAATTTAGAAATAAAGTCTCAAATATGCTTTTGAGGAATATTTATCTCTCAATCATCATTGTATTGCATTTCATAAAAAAACTTGGCCCCACGACAAAAGCTACGGTAATTTGATCATCAAACTAAGCCTTTCAATATCATCTTTCTAAGACTAATATTTTTGTAAGGTATTGAGTGATAACTGATATAGTCATTTTATGTTCTGTAAGTAGTCTGCCATCCTGTTATGAAGAGCTCATTGATTTACATTTCAAGCTGTCAGAATTTCATCTTTTGGAAATATAAATATCAGCAACTGCTCTATATTGTGGGTGACACGGTGACTAAGTGTTTAGCACTGTCGCCTCACAGCAAGAAGGTCGCTGGTTTGAGTCCCGGCTGGGTCAGTTGGCATTTCTGTGTGGAGTTTGCATGTTCTCCTCATGTTGGCGTGGGCTTCCTCCTGGTGCTTCGGTTTCTCCCACAGTCCAAACACATGTGCTAAATTGAATAAACTAAATTGGCCATAGTAAATGAGTGTGTATAGATGTTTCCCAGTACTGGGTTGCAGCTGGAAGGGCATCCGCTGTGTAAAACATATGCTGGAATAGTTGGCAGTTCAATCCGCTGTGGTGACCCCTGTTGAATAGAGACTAAGCCGTAGGAAAATGAATGAATGAATGCTCTATATTTCATGCTTGTTTTTATTTGAGCCTCGGAATAAAACATATTGTTTGAGCTCTTATATGTTTTAATATATGTGCCAAAATACTTTGTTGTGTTAAGTATAACACTGAACAACAAAAAAGATTTTGTTTAAGGAAGATTCATTTAACTATTTAATTTTATTTCAAATGTCAGGCGTTACTGGGTTTAAAATTCACTAAATGAATGCAGAAAGAAGTGCTATTTTTCCCAAAAGTGACAGTTCACCCAAAATGTATTTTATTATTATTTTTTTTAATTAATTTTTTATTTAATTGTATTTTTATTTATTATTATTATTATTATTATTATTATTATTATTATTATTATTATTACTATCATTATTAATATTTACATGTATTTTGTATTTTATACTTGCATTAATATTTATTATATTTTTTTATTATTATTATTTTATTTATTATTTACATTTATTTAATTATTTTTTATATTTTATACTTATATTAATACTTAATATATTTTTATTTATTATTATTTATTGTTATGATTATAGTATTTACATTTATTTATTTATTTATTTATTTAATTTTTTATTTTATACTTGTATTATTGGTTATTATTTTTATATATTAATATTATTATTAATATTAATATATTAATATATTAATATTAATATTTATATATTGATTATATTATTATTATTATTATCGTTAATATTATTATTATTATTATTATTGTTATTATTATTATTATTTACATTCATTTATTTATTTATTTTATTATTTTATACTTTATTATTATCATGTATTATTATTGTTATTATTAATACTAATAATAATAATATTATTTTATTTTTATTTGTATTTTATTTATTAATACGATTATTATTATTATTATTATTATTATTATTATTTATTGTTGTTGTTGTTATTTATTATTATTTGTTATTTTTATTATTTATTATCATTTATTATTATTATTATTATTATTATTATTATTTACATTTATTTATCTTTTTTATTTTATACTTGTATTATTTATCAATAATATTATTTTTTATGATTATTTATTATTATTATTATTTTATTCCTATTAAAATGACTTACTATTTACTCTTCTTCAATTAGATTTTTCATCTATTGAACACAAAAGAAGATATTTAAAAAAATGTTAGAAACCGGTAACCATTTACTCCATAGAAAATAAGTGCCATCTAAATCAATGAAGTCAATGACTACAGTTTTCAACATTTATCAAAACATTTTTTGTGTTCAATAGAAGAAAGAAAACTGAGTAATGGTGAGTGAATAATAGGTGAACTATCCCTTTAAGAATGCCCAACTGCAGATAAAACTTTGGCATAAAAGTTTTAGCCAATAACTTAAAAACAATGTGGCGTCTTGAAACTGCTTGCTTTCTAAATCAGTGCCCAAAAACACATCTGCTGTGTCCCGTGATTGTTTTTCTAATTGCTCGAATTAGATGTAATTACAATTTCAAGACAAATTCCCCATGACCTCACAAGAGGAGTCACATTCACAGCATATGCATTTCAGAAAGGACACAATAGTGAGCGTTCTGTGTGTGTCCTCGTTGTCACGAGTGTAGCGAGTCTGTGCGATATCCGCTGTAATTACATCTCTCCCTCAAACCGACCTCTTCAATTTGCCTCAGAGTATTGCACCAGAGGATTCTTCATCCAGTAATAGAATTAAACAACAGTGGCAGCGGTTGGGGTTGGGATATTTAATGTCTTATATGAAATATTAACAGACTTAGTGGTTTTAATCGCCTTTCTCACTATATTAGAGCCTTCGCTTCCTCACTGTGACACTCTTGTTCTTGTTTTCTCCTCGGGAATATCATACTGTCTAGTAGACCAAGATTTCAGAAGAGGACAGTTATTACTTTACTAAGTAATTGAAGGATCACATGTAATAACGGTGATTACCTGTTCTCCGTTTTGCCTTGTTCTCCTGAAGTGAACTTGGATTTTGGGTGCATCACTGTTTATTGTACAGAAACAATGAGCACGATGCAAAAAATAAAAAGAAAAGTTTTTGCTTCCAGTCTTGTTTCTAGTAAAACATATTGTTGTTTTAAGAAATAATAAGTCAAAATTATTTCCTCCAATTTTAAGTGGTTTTCCTTAAAACTAGAAAATTTGTGTGTCTATGGGGTACATAAAATTTTCTTATAAATACCCTATTGGCAGATTATTTAGATTGTTTTAAAGAAAAATGTACTTAATTTAGAGCTATTATTTCCGAAAACAAGACAATATTTTACTTGTCTAAAAAAATGCTTCTTGGTTTATCTAGCACGTTTTCAGTTATGTAGCAAGCAAAACTTGGCATAATGTGCAATATTTCATGCATGCAAGGATCGCTGGTCTCACTCTCTCACACGCTTTGTTCTAAAGCCACTACTGTATGCTTAGTGGTTGAATTACACTTATTATTAAGCCACACTTGCATGCTATTTCAGACCGAATATCCAGAGTAGCGGTAAACAGTATAGAGAGCGCGTCACAGGCTGGCATTATTCAAAAATTAACCAATGCGATTATAAAACCAATTTAGCTCAGTAAAGCAGGCTAGGCGCAATGGCACTATTTACTGATGTTTTGTTGTTAAACGAAATAAAAATCGTCATTATCGATGGTGTAACAGGTCTCTTATGAAACTGAAAATAGTCACCGCAATCGTTCGCCGGAAGATTTCAGTGGCCGAACAACACTTCTGTGCATATAACCCATTCATAACAACACAATCTACTTCAGCTTTGCGTGACTAAAAGAGTTTTAAAACAGAACACAGAACACAAATCTTTCAGCCATGGTGTCGTCCTTCCTCCAAAACTAACTCCAATATTGATTCAGGATTTGTAAAGGTTTTGATTCAGCATTCATTTTTACTACTGTCACTCTCTCGTGTGCAGGTAAATGCGGCGCTCAGTTAGGGCTACTTATTAAATTATGGGAATCATCAGCCTGACAAAAACTGGATAAACTTTTTTTGTCTCATGTCTTACCCAGAATATAAAAATACACATAAATACATTTAGATGGTTACTTTAATCATTACTATTGGAATCTGAAGAGACTTTCAACCAGCACAACAAAAAAGCTTTTCTGAAGACAATCACCCACTGCACCTTTAAAATGCAAGAAGATTAAAATCCAAGTTAAGTAAAGGAGAACGAGGAAAAGCGGAGAACGGGTAATCACTGTTATTACAAGTGATCCATCAAAAATATGTTTTACCAGTCTAAAAAATGCTTCTTGATTTAAGAATTTTGCCGTATTTGGACTAAAAACAAGACAGAAAGGTAAAGTAAAAAATCTTCTGTAAGTTTCTGTGCATTAAGATGTGAGAGAACCAAAATCCAAGTTTAATAAAGGAGAATGAGGCAAAACGGAGAACGGGTAATCACTGTTATTATGTGCGATCCTTCAGAAATATGTTTTACTTGTCTGGAAAATGCTTCTTGATTTAAGAGTTTTAAGGTATTTGGACTAGAAACAAGACAAAAACTCTAAGTTAGAAAAGCTTTTGTAAAGTTTCTGTACATTAAAAAAGCCAGACGACCAAAATACAAGTTCACTGAAGGAGAACGAGGTAAAACGGAGAACGGGTAATCACTGTTATTACACGTGATCAATCAGAAATATTTTTTACTGGTCTCACTTTATATTAAGTGTCCTTAACTACTATGTACTTACATCAAAAAATAAATACAATGTACTTACTTTGTATTTGAGAACACGTGGTGCTCTTGAGTTGGGATAGGGGTTGGGTTATGGACAGGTTTGGTGGTGTGGGTAGGTTTATGGGTGGGTTAAGGTGTAGGGAATGGTAAGCAGTGTATTTACAAATGTAATTACAGAAGTTAATTACAGATGTATATACATACAGGTATTTAATCAAGCAGAAGTACACAATAAATACATGTATTTACACAATAAGTACATTGTAACAAACTATTAATTCCTGTGTAAGTACATATTAGTTAAGGCCACTTAATATAAAGTGGGACCTTTTTACTCGTCCAGAAAATGCTTCTTTATTTAAGAATTTTAAAGTATTTGAACTAGAAACAAGACAAAAAACTTCTGTAATTTCCTGTTAAGTTTCTGTACATTTAAATGCAAGATGACCAAAATCCAAGTTCATTGAAGTAGAACGAGCTAAAACAGAACGGGTAATCACTGTTATTACTGTACATGTAATTGTTCAGAAATATGTTTTACTGGTTTGGAAAATGCTTCTTTTTTAAACATTTGAGCTAGAAACAAGACAACAACTCCAAGAAAGAAAAGCTTCTGTAAGTTTCTGTAAAGTTTCTGTACATTTAAACCAAAATCCAATTTTACTGAAGGAGATTGAAGGAAAACAGAAAACAGGTATTCACTTACATGTCATGACATATGATTATTCAGTATGAAATATTTTAGTTGTTTGGAAAATGCTTCTTGATTTCAAGAATTTTTAGGTATTTAGGGTAGAAACAGGACAAAAACTCAGAAAAGCTTCTGTAAGTTTCTGTATATCAAAATGCAAGACCACCAAAAAAGGAGAATGAGGGAAAATGGAGAACGGGTCATCACTGTTATTACATGTGATCCTTTAGAAATATTTTTTACTTGTCTGAAAAATGCTTTTTGATTCAAGAGTTATTAGGTATTTAGGTTAGAAACAAGGTCTGTGGTCCGACATGTCAGCTTTATGATTAATCTACAATAGCAGATAGAGCTTTTTGCTTTTAAAAGAGTGAACTTTTAGAAAAACACTTGGTTCAGCTGCTCTTTGGTAGGGAAAAAAATCTGGTTTCTGGCGAGAAAAAGCTCTTACCAGGCCTCCAGGCAAAATGGATGTACAGTACAAGTCTCCCGAGGTTATTCAGAAAGTAGTCATATCCTCTTAAAAAGATCTTCTGTGGTTTTACAGCTGTTCAAAGACAGAGCTGCTCTCTTAGCCCACGTCTTGTCATTTTCTTTTTCTCTGCTCTCGCTGAGGTGGTTGCCGCTGTCTTCTGCTAAATGTCGATTCTGAGACTATCGCTGGCCAAAAATATGTCAGACTGTAGTCTGGAGTCTTGAACTTTATACAGCGGTGCTCATATTCGTGTTATTATCCTAAAATCAGAGGAAGAAAAAAATCTGAATCCAAGTCTGACAGCGCAAATATGCAAATAAGAATGTTAAGCCAAGGTTTAAGAAAGTACAATGTGAAACATCCGCCTTATTGTTAGGATTAGTTGCTAGCCCTGTGAAAATTATGAGTCATGAAAATAATTATGCAATGTCAAACATGAAGCAAGGCAACCCTGAATATTGTCCAAAAACGTAATTTTACTCATTATTTCCTCAACCTCAAGTGTTTTCAAACCATTATATGTTTCTTTTTTTCAATATTTTGAACGCAAAAGAAGATTTCTTTCATTTAAGGTGACATTTACACCACCTGACACCACCTGTTTTAGGAAAAACAAGTAATAAATTGAGTTCTAGTTGATCATTTGGTAGCAGACGACTTATCAAGACTCTTTGTGTTCATCCTCAACGCCTCCTCCTTCATCTTACCCCAGACATGATCAATAATGTTCATGTTTGGTGACTGGGCTGGCCAATCCTGGAGCACCTTGACCTTCTTTGCTTTCGGGAGCTTTAATGTGGAGGCTAAAGCATGAGAATGAGCGCTATCCTGCTGGAGAATTTGCCCTCTCCTGTGGTTTGTAATGTAATGGGCTGCACAAATGTCTTGATACCACAGGCTGTTGATGTTGCCATCCACTCTCCAGATCTCTCGCACGCTCCCATACTGAATGTAACCCCAAACCATGATTTTTCCTTTACCGAACTTGACTGATTTCTATGAGAATCTTGGGTCCATGTGGGTTCCAGTAGGTCTTCTGCAGTATTTATTATTGGTTGATCTTACAACTGGGATTGATGACAAAACTTTGGTCAGATGGCGCACACTTGTTCCATGCGCTTAGTATAGTAGTTACAATGATTTATATACTATTACATGTAACTAACTCTAAATCTAACCCGCAATATAACCCCAAACATATAAAAAGTACACGTAATTAATTAATATTACACATTAGTTAAATGAATAGCATTGCATGCAGTTGTCATTAACTTCAATAGTGGAGGTAAAAATACTTCGGAAGTTAATGGCAACTGGTTTCCATCATTCTTTAGTCCTTTATATTGAAATAGTCATTGGAAAAACATGGAGTGCATCTGAGGAAGAACTTTTCAATCAATGTCAATGAAGTTAACTAACAGTATATGGTTCTGCTGCTCTTCTGGTACTTCTTATAAAGGTTAAAATGACAACAAAGCATAATATCACAGTGAAAAAGCAGCTCTTATGTTCAAGATGGTATTCAGCTAACTAGCATGTCAGTCGTCTTCACATTAAAGCATGTTTTTCTTACACACTGCTGTGGTTTGCAGTTAAGAGGAGATCACACTTGAGTCGCACCTGAGAACAACTAACACATTTCATCTACACTTGCTGTCACATTAAATGTCGAATAATTACTGACAGAGTACACATTTAAATAATACAAATAAATACACTTGTAATTACTAGAAATTCCTATTTTAATTAGGCAATCGCTATATGCCGGAATAATTGGTGGTTCATTCCGCTGTGGTGAGCCCTGATTTTTAGGGGACTAAGCCGAAGTTAAATAAATGAATGATTATATTATAAATCTAGTAACGTGCTATTCTGTTATGTGACTGTAGACCCTTTAACATATCGGATGGTTCATTAGGTTTAAGAGCGGTGTTTAGGAAGCTTTTGCACTCCTTTACTGCCACATTAAAGCCACATATAATCCACGGGTAAAGCAAATGTAGCGTTTAGCCTGCCAGTGTATGGTCTAATCCTGTTTTTGCTCTGTCTGCATCCTGATTGATGTAGTTAACTCATGTGCTTCCTCTTTCTTTCAGAGATCAGCAGGGTACGAAAGGACATGTACAACGACACGTTAAACGGCAGCACGGAGAAGAGAAGCTCCGAGCTCCCGGACGCCGTCGGCCCCATCGTTCAGCTCCAAGAGAAACTCTATGTGCCTGTTAAGGAATATCCTGATGTGAGTCTCAAAGCCTAAACACACCGACTGACACGCTTCCCTGCAGATGCGCATGTATTTACGGTTTGTTTTTGATCACCAGCCACTGTGGCTAGTAGTTTTCCGACGCTACTAGCCACTCGCCAATTTCACTAGCCACAATTTTGTTGTTGGGGAAATATATTTTATGTGCATAAATTAACTTTGACATGCTTAAATTACTTGATTTAGACGTGTCATGTTCTCACGCCTCCTCTTTCATCTAACTTTTTCGTGTGTTGTGTTTGAAGACTCGTATTTGAAGGTCAGTCAAATATGATTTCAACAAATCTCTGAATACAGCACACACTCAAGCTCTTTACTGAACGTCAGTGAGTAAATGGAATAGTAAATAACCGTGCGCTGCTCCTCGGTATGGCTCTTATTTAATTACACAGACATACAAGTCAATGTAATCTAGTTTTCCTTGCATTAGGACATGGGCCCACATCCAGTGTATTGATTTCATTAAGACGTACTGAAGAAGTGAGGCTTGCACAAAGTGTTTGAGTCCATTTTATGAGTCCATTTAATTTATTGTGTTATTAAGCTGATGGTTTGTGGTCGACGGCCGCTGTGCGTCTGAGCAGCATAAATCTAGGAGGTTCTTTTCTTAGCCAAATGCTCTTCAAGTGTCAGTATAAGCATCTAAAGCATTTGTTCATTTAAACCTTAGGGACTTATTTTTAAAGGGCAAATTATCTTGAGAGCGCAATGTTATGAAAGTGGAAAGTTTTGAGAGAGATCTACTTACTGTAAAGTGACGAATACAGACGCAGCAGCTAATTTTTATATAGACAAATGCAGTACACATACTGTACCACATGTGATGATTTTACACCATGTAGGCTTTGTGAGAGCATTCACACTGCATGCACAGCAAGGTGAGCGCTTCATTATAAACACAGCTATAAATTTGCTTCGAGAACTTGGTTATTTTTTCGTTTTTTAATAAATGTATAGCGACACGGTGGCTCAGTGGTTAGCACAGCAAGAAAGTCGCTGGTTTGAGTCCCAAATGGGTCAGTTGGCATTTTTTGGCCGCGAGGGCCGGTGTTTCTAGCTGCTTGCACTCTCAGCAGTGGCACTTTTTTTTCATTTATTTATTTATTTGACCCTAGCCTCACTCTTTTTATTCATTTGCAGCAGCTCCGCTCTTCTTATTTATTGTCTCACAGCCCTATTAGCAAAACGCAGCCTGCAGGGTAATGATGATGTAGCTATCTTTCCGGCCACAAAAGCATAACAGTTATTTATTAAAGTTTCAAATAATTAAAAAATAAGCATTTGACAAAAACACACACATACTCTAGATAAAAATAGAAACATGCTTGTCAAACACAGGCACATACTGTGTCAATTCTCAATACAAAAGTTTAAAATAATTATAAAAAACAAAAATAAAGTCGGCAACACTGAAAATCCAAAGGATCCAATCTTTTATTGTTATAATTATTATCTACTTAAAAAAATCTCATGACAACAAACTTTTCTATTGTGTTTCTTATATAAATTCAGAGGTGGAAACTCAGCTCTGAAAAATACTTAGCAACAAACTCACAACCTGGGGCCTGAATATCCAATATATTAAATATATGCAATATCCAATAAATAAATATACTTAAACAAAAGCGAGGAGAGGCTCACTAGCTAACAATGTAGCTTTCAAGTACACAGTTCAAGATAACAACAATATAACTTAAAACACAGCCTTATTTTAGAAACCCTCAAAAACATTTGAACACATTTTACTTACTCATTGTAGATTCTTATTTAAAGCCTAAAACACATCTAACTCTACATCTAATTTAGAGAATAGAGCACACTCAGCAGTAAACAAATCAAACACCTGGCTCCCTTAAAGGGCCAGCATTTTCTGAAAACTTTAAAATAAGACAGCCTGTGAGAGTTTGGTGATTCCTAAATCATTGTCTTCTGCCTTTAAAATGCACATCTCTATAAACAGCAACATAAAGCATCAGAGTAAATGGGACAGTAATGGTTGAACAGTAATTTGCCATTTATTGTCACAGTTACTACCTGTAATGTGTACATGAAGTAAATTACTGTAATTTATTCTTTGCATTACACAATTTTATACAAACTCTACTCCTTTTACAGTAAAATACTGTTTCCTTTCATTACAGCAAAACACTGGCTATTTTGCAGTTATTTACTGCATAATCTACAGGGTAACAGTGCAGTTAAGCTTTAACCCTAATTAAACACACCTGATCAAACTAAATCTAAAGGTAGTGTGTTGAAGCAGGGCTGGAACTAAATTCTGCTAGGCTGTGGCCCTCCAGGAGTTTGACCCTCCTGGTGCATAGCAGTGCATAGCATATTTTCAAAGCAACTGCCTACATTTATTACAATTATGCACTTATTGTTTAATAAAAACAATAAAAATATGCAAACTTCATCCATAGCAAAAATATAATAATAAATAATCTGATCCTCATGTCGTTCCAAATAATAATAAAAAACACAAAAATTACATGAATAATACATTTATTTAGAAAAGCCTTTATACTATACTGTTAATGCCACTTTACTTACTTCATTTGAAGTTTTCCATACAAATTCATTGAGTCTCTGCAAACATGTGTGTACGTGCTGTTTAAGATATATATTTGTTTTAAATAACACATTTTTACTAGTAATTTAGCAAAATACTAATATTCAGTTGAAAGTGCAATTTAAAAGCTTAACCATAGGTTAAATTAGGCAAATTAGATTAATTATAGAAATGTAAACAAAGATATAAGAATTATTGTGACAGTTTTTTTGCTCTGTGTGAATATTTTTGCCTTTAAATGCATCTCGTCCATATCTTATGCTTAGCTTTTGATGATCTCTGTGGCATTGGTTGACTCCTGATACTCAACGTTAAAACATAAAAGAAACTAAACAAAACACAAGAGATGGCAGCAGTGAAATTCAGCTTATCATCAATGCAATGTCCCACTCTCCCCTCAATACTGACCATTCACATATCAAAACTAAACAGTATATATATATATATATATATATATATATATATATATATATATATATATATATATATATATATATATGTGTTTGTATGTAGATACATAACAATATATATGTGTATATGTATGTTTGTATGTATGTATGTTTGTATGTATGTATGTATGTATGTATGTATATATGTATATATATATATATATATATATATATATATATATATATATATATATATATATATATGTATATATATATATATATATATATATATATATATATATATATATATATATATATATATATATATATATATATATATATATATAAATTCTGTAGTGGAAAAAAAAAAAAAAAAAATATATATATATATATATATATATATATATATATATATATATGTTTGTATGTATATACAATATATATGTGTATATGTATGTTTGTATGTATGTATGTATGTATATATATATATATATATATATATATATATATATATATATATATATATATATGTGTGTGTGTGTGTGTGTGTGTGTGTGTGTATATATAGCAACATAAAGCATCAAAGTACAAGGGGCAGTAATGGTTGATCAGTAATTTACAATTTATTATGACAGTAAATTTCTGTAATGGGTACATAAAGTAAATTACTGTGATTTATTCTTTGCACTACAGAATTTCCTACAAATCCTGCTCCTTTTACAGTAAAATACTGTTTCCTTTCATTACAGCTAAACACTGGCTATTTTACAGTTATTTGCTGCATAATCTACAGTAAGGGTTAACAGTGCAGTTTATGCCTTATATTTTGGGGTCTATTTTTTTAATTCACCATGCTTGCACTCAAACTGAATAATTAAAAACCTGTTTACATGTTCTGTAGCCTACATATTTTGGAATATCAATTTTCTCTTTGCAGCGATTCTTGTTAAACACACTTAGCATGCATATCCTGTGCATTTTGTGCATTTATAGAACTTTTTGTGTGAAATTATATTATTTTGTCCAACAGAAGTATGTTGTCACCGTATTTGAGAATGCGGGTCAATTTAATTGAACCGTCACTTATTTATATAACTTTCAAGTGGCTCGTGGTTCATCGTTGCATCAATAGTAACTATTTAACTACACAGTATACTATTATAACCCTTATTTTAGTCCTTGCAAGTGGTGTGAGATCTTTTGTTGTGATCGTTATTTAGAACGCATCACTTTAAAGTGATCATATTTAATCTTGTTTTACGCTTTAACAACTAAATGAAAGCTTAAGTCTGTTTAACTGATTGTATTTTAATTACATTTCGACTTCGATGTTGTAAAAGGAATGTTCTCAAATGAAAACAAGTCACATACTGTGCATATACCTTATTCAAGGTGAAGTGTTTCTTTAAATTGAGCCTCTCTAGGTTTGTATTTACCCCCTGTCGCTCTCTTTGAGTCTTTACACAGCTCTAGTAACAGGGGTGACATTGAATTCTCCCTCGTCTTTCCAGTTTGTGTTGAGTCAGAGCCGCTGAGCCGCATCTCCAACAATCCCGGTCGGTGGTTAACAAATCTTTCAAGCCATCGCCGTCAGATCCTGCTTGCCTAAGGCTCGCAGCCCTGGGGAACCGCGCCAGATCCGAGCTGATTGATCCCAATTAACTTATTCCATCCCAGCTTGATTCCTGCATGGCCAGCACTAATTGAGTCTCTCCAGCAGGGGCGTAAACGCTGTTTGGGATTAGAGACCTCCATTTTGCTGAAGTTTTCTGCTTTGAGGGCTGTTTATGCGTCTGTGTCTCCCGCGGGAAAGGAGCATGCTGTTAAACGCAGATGATGCATGAATGTTTTTTGACTAATTCATGCTTTAACGTATAATGTGGTTAACATAACTAGACATGCTTGCTTGATAATGCACACACCACAAAAAAAATAAAATAAATAAATAAAATAAAAAGAAACACCACTTGTTTTTGAGTTCAAATAGACTTGAAAAGCACCATGATATAGACCCCAGGTGACCAACTCTGTTTCTGGAGATCTACCTACCTGCAGATTTCAGTTGCAACCCGAATCAAACACACCTGCCTGTAATTTCAGGTCTTAATTAAATGGTTTGGCTGTGTTTGATCAGGTTTGGACTTTGGAAGCCAAAACCAAAACTAAATTTTAATTAATTGCACCATCTTAGGGCGACACGGTGGCTCAGTGGTTAGCACTGTCACCTCACGGCAAGAAAATCCAAAAGTATCTGGATGCAGCCTTTATGATGCAAGCTGAGATTGCAATGTCAGACACAATGCACTCAATGAAGCGAGTTTCTCCGGGTGCTCTGGTTTCACCCACAGTCCAAACACATGTGCTATTGGTGAATTGAATAAACTAATGGACTCTATACCGAAACAAACAGAAACTATAACTGCTGTACAAATAATAATGACTTATTTACAGGTGGTGATGGTGAAACTGATTCTTTCCAATATTAATATTCACAATGTTTGAAAAAATAATGAAAGTTAGAAAGACTGGCTATGTTTGGCGTTAAAGAAAAGAGCTAATATAAAAAAAGTCCTACTAATATCAAAAATAACTTCTAATCTTATCTTGCACAGAAAAAGATTTGAAAAAGAAATTCATTCATTCATTCATTCATTCATTCATTCATTCATTCATTCATTCATTCATTCATTTTTCTATTTAATTTAGTTATCTATTTTGTTTATTTATTTATTTATTTATTTATTTATTTATTTATTTATCTATCTATTTCATTTATTTATTTATATATTTCATTTATTTATTTATTCATTTCATTTATTTATTTATGTATCTATCTATCTGTTTCATTTATTTATTTATTTATTTATTTATTTATTTATTTATTTATCTATTTCATTTATTTATCTATTTTATTTACTTATTTATCTATTTTATTTATATATCTATCTTATTTATTTATTTAGCTATTTTATTTATTTATTTTATTTATTTATCTATTTTATTTATTTATTTATTTATCTATTTATCTATCTTATTTGTTTATTTTTATATCTATTTATCTATAAATTTATTTATTTATTTATTTATATCATTTACTTATTTATTTCATTTATTTATCTGTTTTATTTATTTATCTATCTTATATATTTATTTATCTATTTTAATTTATTTATGTATCTTATTTATTTATTTATTTATCTTATTTGTTTATTTTTCTATCTATTTACCTATCAATTTATTTATTTATCTATTTATTTATTTATATTATTTATTTATTTATTTCATTTATTTATCTTATTTATTTATTTATCTATTTTATTTAATTATGTATCTTATTTATTTATTTGTTTATTTTTTATTTATTCATTGATTTATTTATTAATTTGTTTATTTATTTATTTATCTTATTTGTTTATTTTCTATCTATTTTATTTATTTGTCTTATTAATTTAGCTGTTTTATTTTATTATTTTATTTATTTATTTACATTTTATTTAAATTTATTTTATTTTTAATTGTATTCATTTATTTATCTATTTAATTTCATTAATTGTATTTATTTAGTTTTATTTGTTTCTTTACTTTCTTATGTATTTATTGGTTGACTAAGAGGATGGGAACATTTGACAAGCATTATATGAATATCCAAGGTCTGGTATTTAATTTTCTTCTAAGAAGAAAAAAATCGTCTTTAAAAGTCCTTAAAATATGTCTGACTTAATACCGTGTGTAATTTAGCTCCTAAAGCAAATGTATCCTGTTTTAAAAACTCTAAGATATCTGTAACTGAAAGCAAGACAAATGTACTGAGGAAGTAAATGTGAAGAGGATGTTTGAAAGTCAGGAGGGTTGTTCCTCAGGAATGTTTGCATTCTTCATGCCGGCAGTGATGATAATATTAATATTTGATATGAATCCTGTGCGTAATGCTGGAACTTTATAAAAAGCTAATTTCATTTCATATTCAATTACCACTCCGGCTTTCACGGGTATGATGCTTCCCTTCTGCAGCTGTAAAAGCATTGTGGGTAATTTAGCTCTTAAATGTCTGAGAGTTCGCCAACACTGCAGTAAAGGCCGTTATGTGTGTGTGTATGCATGTATGGTGTGTGTGTGAAAAGGTTCTGGCTGCCCTTGCAGGTCTGAAGGACATCCTGGATCATTATTAGTGAGTTTGGGTTCATTAGGAGGTGGAGGATGAGCAATAAAATGAGACGTCCTCAAACAGCTCTCAGTGTCAATGGAGTTCTCTATATTCTGAGAGACCGGAGACTCGCTTTATGATAAAACTACAAGAATAGGCCTATTTTAACAGGATTTTTTATTTGGTTGAGGTAAAGTGTGTCATTTCTGCACCACTAGCTTCACCAGAATGCTAAAATAATGACAATGATATTGGTCAGACAGTCAGAGTGTACTTAAAGTAACTTTAAAATAACGTTTTTTAGATGTTAGTATCAGTTAATTGTAAGGATATCTATTTGTGCATTTAAAAGCAGTGACAAAGCTTTAGCTTCAGTTTGTCATCAAATCTTTCTACCAATCAAATGCTCTCTAGTATTCGACATACACCGCCCCTTTCAAAATGCTTCTCATTTGCATCTTGTTTGATGTGCTTGAGCTCAACTGGCAGAGAAATAATAAAAACAAAACACTATTGGCTGTTTTTTAAGATGGGAGGAGCTACTTGAAGCCCCGGCCACTACTTAAAATTTAATTTAGAAGATATAAACCTGATGTAAACATCCAAAGCTTGCAATTGGTCACTGCTGCCTACATAGATAATTTTTTTGACGCCATCTAATACTTTGATTTCTCATAAAATATTTTGGCCAATCGAATCCTCTCTAGTGTCTGACATGCCCTGCCCCTTTCAAAACGCTTCTCATTTGCATCTTATTTGATGCGCTTAAGCTATTGGCAGAGAAATGCTAAAAAAAACTATTGGATGTTTTTTTTCAGATGGGAGGAGCTATTTGAAGCCCCACCCTCTATTCAAATTTTTCATTTAGGAGATATAAACCTAATATAAACATATAAAGCTTGCATTTTGTCACTGCTGTCTAAATATGTAAAAAAATTTGACGCCATCTTATACTTCGATTTCTTATAAAATCTTTTGCCCAATCAAATGCTCTCTAGTGTCTGACATGCCCTGCCCCTTTTAAAGCACTTCTCATTTGCATCTTTTTGATGTGCTTGAGCTCATCTGGCGGAAAAGTGACAAAAACTAAACACTATTGGCTGTTTTTTTTTATGGGAGGAGCTATACGTAGTCCCGCCCTCTCTTTAAAATTCACATTTAGAAGATATAAATCTGATATAAACATCCAAAGCTTGCAATTTGTCACTCCATCTAAATCAGTCAACCTTTTTTTACATTACCACGTACTTTAGTTTCTCATCAAATCTTCCGACCAATCAGATGCTCTCTAGTATCTGACATGCCCCACCCACCTCAAAGCGCTTATCACTTGCTTTTCATTTGATGCGCTTGAGCTAAACAGGCAGAGAAATTATAAAAAACAAAACACTATTGGCTGTTTTCATTTAAGATGGGAGGAGCTACTTGAAGCCCCGTCCCTTTTTTAAATTTAATTGAGAAGATACAAACCTGATATAAACATCCAAAGCTTGCAATCTGTCACTCTGCCTAAATCGATCAACATTTGTTTACATTACCACATACTTTAGTTTCTCATCTAATCTTCAGACCAATCAGATGCTCTCTACTATCTGACATGCCCCGCCCCCTTTAAAACACTTTTCATTTGCTTCTTATTTGATGCGCTTGATCTCAACCTCTCTCACTGGCAGAGAAGTGATAAAAACAAAACGCTATTGGCTGTTCATTTTAAATGGGAGGAGCTACTCGTAGTCCCGCCCTCTCATCATGACTTAGTTGAGATTACGTCAAACCTCGAAAAAAAAAAAACCCATTCGAATTTCAAAGCACTTCACGGGTCCTTTAAGGTAATGTTGCTGGCTTTTTTGTTAGCAATGACTTGTAGCTTTCTCTGCAGATTACATTTTTCAGTTTTCATAAAAGACTTCTTGACGTAGAGCGTCTCTGGGGAGCCGGTAATCTGTGCCGAGGTCAGAACAGCTCCATATCTCCCAGCAGACATCTGATGGAGAGGGGAATCATGTTAATTGCTGGAGACCCCCTTCTGGACAGTCATTAACTTTAAACTATTAGTCATTAAATATCACAGCACCTCTTCAAAAGATGCCAATTATCACCATCAAAAGGTCGCTCTATGTGTGTAAGACTGTGTGTGGCTGTTGATTGCTCGATTCTGATTGGCTGACAAACAGTTATGCAGTTATTTTTTAGGGAAATGCACAGCTAATGTAGTTAGTTTTGTTAATGAAATTTATTAATTTTCCTTTGGCTTAGTTCTTTATTTATCAGTGGTCGCCACAACAAGATGAACCACCAACTTTTCCAGCAGATGTTTTGCACAGCGAATGTCCTTCCAGCTGCAACTCAGTACTGGGAAACATCCATACACACTCATTCACACACATACACTACGGCCAATTTAGCATCTTCAGTTCACCTAAGGCGCATGTGTTTGGACTGTGGGGGAAACCGGGGCACGCGGAGGAAACCTAAGCCAACACTGGGAGAACATTCAAACTCCACACAGAAATGTCAACTGTTCAAGCCAGGACTTGAACCAGCAACCTTCTTGCTGTGAGGTGACAGTGCTAAGTACTGAGCCACCAAGCCACCCCTTGTTCCTAGTCTAAATAACTAAAAATTCTTAAATCAATTAGCATTTTCTAGACTTATTTGCTGACACACAAGCAGAAACAATGCCTTAATTAATCATATAAAATGGGTGGGTTTATTGGTTAGTTGGTTGGTTGGTTGGTTGGTTGGCTGGTTGGTTGGTTAGTTGGTGGGTGGGTCGGTCGGTCGGTCGGTGGGTTGGTTGGTTGGTTGGTTGGTTGGTTGGTTGGTTGGTTGGTTAGTTGGTTGGTTGGTGGGTGGGTTGGTTGGTTGGTGGGTGTGTTGGTAGGTTGGTTGGTTGGTGGGTTGGTGGGTTGGTGGGTGTATTGGTTGGTTGGTTGGTGGGTCGGTTGGTGGGTTGGTTGGTTGGTGGGTCGGTGGGTGTGTTGGTTGGTTGGTTGGTTGGTGGGTCGGTTGGTGGGTTGGTTGGTTGGTTGGTGGGTCGGTGGGTGTGTTGGTTGGTTGGTCGGTTGGTTGGTTGGTTGGTTGGTTGGTTGGTTGGTCGGTTGGTGGGTTGGTTGGTGGGTTGGTTGGTTGGTGGGTCGGTTGGTGGGTTGGTTGGTTGGTGGGTTGGTTGGTTGGTGGGTCGGTTGGTGGGTTGGTTGGTTGGTGGGTCGGTGGGTGTGTTGGTTGGTTGGTTGGTTGGTTGGTTGGTTGGTGGGTCGGTTGGTGGGTTGGTTGGTTGGTTGGTGGGTCGGTGGGTGTGTTGGTTGGTTGGTTGGTTGGTTGGTTGGTTGGTTGGTTGGTTGGTCGGTTGGTGGGTTGGTTGGTTGGTTGGTTGGTTGGTTGGTGGGTCGGTGGGTGTGTTGGTTGGTTGGTTGGTTGGTTGGTTGGTTGGTTGGTTGGTTGGTTGGTTGGTTGGTTGGTTGGTTGGTTGGTTGGTTGGTTGGTCGGTTGGTGGGTTGGTTGGTTGGTTGGTTGGTTGGTTGATTGTATTTAAAGAACCATTTTATTCAGTAAGGTTGTATTCAGATAATGTGCATTTCAAATAAAGGCTTTTTTTTCATGTTTTGTCTAGAGTATCATTAGGTAATGATGCTGAATATTTAGCTTGATTTAATCACATGATTAAATTACCACTAAATTAAGCAGTTGTTTTGTATATAATATATATATATTATATGTATATATATATATATACACACACACACACACACACACACACACACACACACAGTCACACACACAGTTGAAGTCAGAATTAATTGCCCCCTTTGATTTTTCTTTTTTTTTTTCTTTTTTTAAATATTTCCCAAATGATGGTTAAAAGAGCAAGGAAATGTTCACAGTATGTCTAATAATATTTTTTCTTCTGGAGAAAGTCTTATTTGTTTTATTTTAACTAGAATAAAATCAATTTTTCATTTTTTGAACACCCTTTTAAGGACAATATTATTAGCCCCTTTAAGCTGTAAAATTTTCGATAGTCTACAGAACAAACCATCATTATACAATAACTTGCCTAATTACCCTAACCTGACTAGTTAACCTAATTAACCTAGTTTAGCCTTTAAATGTCACTTTAAGCTTTATAGAAGTGTCTTGAAGAATATCTAGTCAAATGTTATTTACTGTCATCGTGACAAAGATAAAATAAATCAGCTATTAGAAATCAGTTATTAAAACTATTAATGTTTAGAAATGTGTTGAAGAAGTCTTCTCTTCGGTAAACAGAAATTGGGGAAAAATAAACAGGGCAAATAATTCTGTCTTCAATTAAATATTTAGAATAAATAATACATGTAATAAACTGGCTTTTGCTGATAATTACTGGTAAACATTTTTAAATATAAAGTATCATCAGAAATCTGAAAATAAAACTATACTAATTACTAGTGCGGGTAATCGATTAATTGCGATTAACCGCATCCAAAATAAAAGTTCATATTTACAAAATATATTTGTGCATAATGTGGAAAAAATACTTTTAGTTTTGTAAGACCTATTTTAAGACTTGTTTATATTCATGTAAAAGCATAAACAATATTTATAATAACCCATTATATAAATGAGCAATTACGTTAACGTTAACCATATTTGCTCTGCTCAGTATGACAGCCTGATGCATGTCAAAGCGTTGAATCTCCGAAATTATAAATATTTAATATAGGCACTGTTCTTATAAAAAAACTGCTTAGTTGCAATCTTAACAACTACATTCTCACACGAAAGCCTCAAAAGTACATTATGTTGTCCAGCAGCTGCAATACTTGTGAAACTGAAGTGAGTTTATTGATCTGCTGTCACTCTATGTGGGCGGAGTAATACAAAAGGAGGAAGAGCCCGTACGAGTGCAGTCACTGCAGAATATCACATGGCTATCAGCCAATCAGATTCGAGAACCAAACAGAACTGTGTGTGTATATATATATATATATATATATATATATATATATATATATATTTATTTATTTATTTATTTATTTATTTTACATATATATGTATATCTTATGTATATGTTTGTATTTTATGTACTTTGTTTGTTTGTTTGTTTGTACATATATACTTAGATATACACAGTACACATGTATATATGATCCAAATACAAACTTCTATCTTGGAGGCGCTTCATCGGGATTAATCGCTTGACTACACTAATATTAACACATTTTACTGAAGGATTTTCTCAGTAATTGCTCCTGCTCCTGTTTCACGAATGAGTCCAAATGTGCAAGTGAGCGTCCGTACCATCCGCCTCAGCGGGCCTAAAAATCTCGAATTATCTGGTGGCAGGCGGTCGCTGATGTTTCCAGGTCAGGGGCAGGATGACACCATAGATTTATAGATGAGGTATAGCATGAAGGGAAGAGCGCCAAAGAAAGAGTGAGGAAGATAAGCAGCGCGGGACGCGCGGCGGTGATGAATGTGAGGGTATGATGAGGTCGGGGAATCAGGGCAGAGGAACAGTGGCCTGCCCCGTCTGATAAAAGAGCAGGAATGGCCCCACACACACACACACACACACACACTCTCTCTCTCTCTCTCGTCTCCCAGACAGACACGCAGCGGCGCAGAAATTAATTTGCTCCTTCAGACTCGTGCTGTGTCGCCCCTCTCTCGACAGCTCGCACCCGTTCCGATTTGCTGAACAATGTTATTAGGCTGGGAAAGACAGGCGTCCATGAAGAGCGCCGCTGCTTCAGATGATTGTTGCCTTTCAGTCCAAGCTACAAATCTACAGTTATTGTTGAGTGTGTGTGTGTGTGTGTGTGAGTTTGTGTGTGTGTATGTATGTGTGTGGGCTTGGTATTATGTTGTGGGGACTAAGAGTCCCCTCAAGTATAGTATTACCAGTAAAATTTTATCTTTTGCTTGTGTTTGTGCATTTGTGTGTGTGTGTGTGTGTGTGTGTGTGTGTGTGTGTGTGTGTGTGTGTGTGTGTGTGTGCGTGCTTTTGCTTATGTGAGTGTGCACGTTGTTACAGTAAAAGTTGATCTTGTGTGTTTGTGTGTGTTTGTGTTTGTGTGTGTGTGTGTGTGTGTGTGTGTGTGTGTGTGTGTGTGTGTGTGTGTGTTTGTTTGCTTTTGCTCATGTGAGCGTGAACGTTGTTACAGTAAAAGTTGATCTTGTGTGTTTTTCGGTTTGTGTGTGTTTGTGTGTGTGTGTGTGTGTGCTTTTGCTTATGTGAGCGTGCACATTGTTACAGTAAAAGTTGATCTTGTGTGTGTGTGTGTTTGTGTGTGTGTGTGTGTGTGTGTGTGTGTGTGTGTGTGTGTGTGGGTGTGTGTGCTTTTGCATTTGTGCACATGTGCAAGTGTGTGCACACAGGTATGTGTATTCTTGTGAATGTTTGTGTGTAATTACTTGTGTGTTTGTGTGTGCACGTCTTTGTGTGTGTATGCATGCATTTACATGTGTGTTTTAGTGTGTGTATGTGTGAGCATCTATGCATGTGATGTGTATGTGTGTGTGTGTATGCACTTGTGAATGTTTGTGTGCGATTACTCATGCGTTTGTGTGTGCACGTTTATGCATGTGTGTGTTCATGTATATTTGCATGTGTGTTTGTGTTTCTGTTTGTGCATGCGTTTGCGTGCATTTGCATGTGTGTGTGTGTGCGTGTTCTTGTGAATGTTTGTGTGCAATTGCTGGTGTGTTTGTGTGTACACGTTTATGTGTGTGTGTGTGTGGGCATGTGCGTTTTAGTGTGTGTGTTTTTGTGTGTGTGTGTGTGTATGTGTGCACCTTTGTGTGCTTGTGTGCTTTTGCATATGTGTTTTAGTGTGTGTGAGTGCTCGTGCATATGTGCATGCATACTGTATATGTGTGTGTGCTTGTTCATGTGTGCATGGTTGTGTGCATTTGCATGTGCATGTGTGTGCATGCGGGTTTGTGTCAATGTTTGTGTGTGGATTTGCATGCATTTGGATGTGCATTTGTGTGTGTGTGCACCTGTGTGTGCCTGCGTGCTTTTGCATGAGTGTGTGCATGTGTGTTTTAGTGTGTGTGTATGCATGTGTGTGTGTGTACAGTATATGTGTGTGCTTGTGCATGTGTCTGTATTTGCTGTGTGTGTTAGTGTGTGTGTGTGTGTGTGTGTGCATATATGCGTTCTTGTGAATGTTTGTGTGGAATTGCATGTGTTTTTGTGTACATGTTTATGTGTATGTGTGTGTGCATGTGTGGTTGTGTGTGTTAAAGTGATTGCATGCATTTGCATTTGTGTGTGCATCTTTGTGTACCTGCTTTTACATGTGTGTTGTAGTGTGTGTGTGTGTGTGCATGTTTGTGTGCGTTTGCATGTGCATGTGCATGCGGGTTTGTGTTTGTGCTTGCGTGCATTTGCACGTGTTTGTGCATGTATGGGTTTGGTGTGCGTACTCATGTGCAAATGTGTGTGTGTGTGCATATATCTGTTCTTGTGAATGTTTGTTGCGTGTTTGTGTGTGTGTGTTTTTATGTGTGTATGCATGTGCGTTTGTGTGTGTTAGTGTTTGCATATGTGTGTGCATGTGTATTTATGCATGTTTGTGTGCATGTATATGTGTGTGTGTGCTTGTGCATGTGCACGTACACAGCATATGTGTGTGCTCATTCATGTGTGTTTTATCGTGCATGTTTGTATATGTTTGCATGCACGCTTATGTGCACATGCATGTGTGTATTTGTATGTGTGTGCTAGCACATGGTTTTTGTGTCTGTTTGTGTAAGTACACTTACATGCATGTGTGCTTGTGCATATGTACGTGTGCGAACAGGTACACGTAAGTGTATTTGTGCATGTGTGTGTGTGTGTGTTTGCATGTGTTTGTTTGTATTTGTGCTGTTTGTGTATGTGTTTTGTGTGTGATAACGTAAGCAGAGACAGTGGCTATGGAGGGACAGCGCTATAAATACTCTGTCCGGGGTCTTGCTAGGGACTAAGCTTTTAATTGTTGAGCGAGTGAGTGAAGCGCCGCTGTCATCTATCATTCCTCCCAGTGTGTCCTTTTCTGGGTCAAACTCGTCCACAGTCGGGATGAGCAGCTATCACACATTATTAATCATTATCAATATGAGCCGCAAGATTGATTCCTCCTCCACCTAGAGCGTATCCTTTAGTGAAATGTAGTGTCACGCTGTAGATGAAAATAAATGTCACCGCCTTTAATACAATATAATAAACCAAATGTGTGGCTACAAAAAAACACATCGCAAAATTCTCTTTTAAAGGTTCAGGACATCCTGGAGAACTTTATATTAAGTGGTTATACTTTATATTAACAGATGTGTGTGTGTTGAGCATCAGTTAAGACAATGTTAGCACCTGTCAGCTTTAATTGTGGGAAAAACTGGATAATTTGAGCTTTTGTCAGCTAATTTCAGCTTCCGGGTTTAAAATGATTTTTGGGGCGGGATCAAACTCGGCGACGTAGCGCAGTACTGCAAGTGCAATGATGACGCGTCGGTTTCTCATTATTATTCATAGCGGAGCTTTCTTATCCTATGAGAAGAGCCGGCTGCTTAATTATTCATGACAGCACGTGCTTTCCGAAGGCAAGACAGACCCGCCAGTTTCAAGCAAGCTGTGAGACACGGAGTCACGGACCCACGGCACGCAGTAGCTGTTCATGAAGGCTCGTATGTGTTTGTTTCCATGATTCACGGGGTTTGTTGCATGTTTTTTCCCCGCGGTCTAGTCAGGGCCGATCATACAGCAAAGCTGTGTGTGTCCTGCTAGCATTTTTGTCAGGAGAGCAGCACGAGAATTGGAGAATGGCGGATGTTGACTTTTATCAGGAGTTCGTTCACATTCAGACACATCGCCGTGCTGCTGTGTTTGCCTAAATCCTCCAGATTACCAGCAGGGCTAATGGTTTAAATAGACAGGTCAGGAGACCTGCTGCACTGAGTCTGCATTCAGATCTATAATAGACCCGGGGATCGAGGGAGAATCCTCATTTATAGTGTTTACATGAACACGATTATCTTTATAATGATATAAATTGTGGTTTTGTGTATATGAAATTACGAATAACAAATGTAGCAGGGCATTAAATTACTGTTTATTTCTTTACATTTTAACTTTGTGAACTATAAACTCATGCGTCTCCTCACGGTTTGTCTCATTTTGTGAGCTAACTGTCAACAGCAGTTGTTCTCTCCCCTGCTGGCCACGCCCACTCCTGCCCGATGCTCGCGGAGCTCCACGCCCATTAATCATGCATCTTTTGAAAAAATTCTAAAGTAGACTTTAACCGAAAGTGGGGGGTGTCATGTCCCTTTAAAGGTGCTGTATGTAAGTTTTTGACTCTTCTAAAGCATAAAAATACCTTGTTTGCAGATATTTCAGAAACATTCTAAGTGAACATTCTTATTTATCTGAAAAACAATGCTGAAGTCAGATTTTCTGCTTTTAAAATGTGAGTTACGTGGTGGAACGCCTGTCTTTGTTTTGATCCCTTTTACCCGCCCACTGTGAGTTTAGCCAATTATATTTCAGCACTCCGGGTTGCCTTGGTGGAAAGGCCTGAAATTTGTTTATGAAAGCTCACTATGTGGATCTGAAGGCCGTGTGTGTTTAGGATTGGTCCTGTGGTACTGCAGATCTGGCCATCCGCCCGTCCTTTCTCCAGGTGTTATTGTTTTAATTAAACGTGTCTGATGGGATGAGCTCATAACTCTGAATGAGGGCTTAATGAAAGTGAAACTACTGGACGTTAACTGGGGTATTGGCTGCTGTACCTGCAGCAGCTGTTGTTGATTAATAGCACTTCATCTCTGTGAGCATCTGTGTGTATCTGTGTCTTGTATTACTTACATTGTGGGTACCAAATGTCCCCACAAGGATACAAATACAATTTGACAGATGTTTGTGTGGTTCCCATGTGGAAAATCACCTATAAGGATTGGATTTAGGGGTAGGGTTGGGATAGGGGAGAGAATATACAGTTTGTAGAGTATAAAAGCATTACATCTATAGGAGGTCTCTATTAAAATAGGTGTACAAGTGTGTGCGTATGTTTATGTGTGTGTGTTCCTTGTAGTTCTCTTGTTGTGGGAACTAAATGTCCCCATGAGTATAGTAATACCAGTACATTTTGCATGTGTGCGCGTTTATGTTGTAGGAATCAAATTACCCCACAAGTATAGTAATACCAGTACATTTTGTATGTGTGTGTGCATTTATTTAGATTAGATTAGATTCAACTTTATTGTCATTACACATGTACAAGTACAATGCAACGAAATGCAGTTTAGGTCTAATTTATGTTAGCAATACCAGTATATTTAATGTGTTTGTGTGTGTTTATACTTTGTAAACCTTACATTGTGGGCACCAAATGTCTCCACATAGTAGCACCAGTACACTTTGACCCTGTGGGGACATTTATTTATTTTTTGGTTCTTATGTAGATAATGGCTCATAGATCACCTGTAAGGGTTGGGTTTAGGTGTAGAGGGAGAGAATATACAGTTTGTGCACAATAAATAAAATATTACATCTATGGGAAGTCCCCATTAAGACTGGTGTACAAGTGTGCACATATTTGTTTGTGTGCGTGCATGCGTGCGTGCGTGCGTGCGTGCGTGTGTGCGTGTGTGCGTGTGTGTGTGTGTGTACTATGTATTTATCATGTTGTGGGAACCCATAAGTATAGTAATACCAGTACATTTTGCATGTGTGTGCGTGCGCTTATCTTGTGGGAACAAAATGACCCCACAAGTATAGTAATACCAATACATTTTGTGTGTTTGTGTGTGTGTGCGCCAATGCTGTGCGATCCAAGTGTCCCCACAAGTATAGTAAGATCAGTACATTTTATGTGCTTGTGTGTGTTTATTCTTTGTAATCCTTACATTGTGAGGACCAAAAGTCTCCACATAGTAATACCAGTACACTTTGACCCTGTGGGCCCATTTTTTTTGGTTCCTATGTAGATAATGGCTCATGAATCACCTTTAAGAGTTGGGTTTAGGGGAAGATGGAGAGAACATACAATTTGTATAGTATAAAAATATTGCATCTAGGGGAAGTCCCCATTAAGATAGATGTTGAAGTATGTGTACGTGTGTTTGTGTGTGCGCCCTGTATTCAGTACATTGTGGGACCAAATGTCCCCACAAGTATAGCAGTAACAGTACATGTTGCGTTTGTGCGTCTATCTTGTATTCTTTACACTGTGGGAACCAAATGTCCCCACAATTATAGAAATAACAATACACTTTGACATTGTGGGGACATTTTTGTGGGTCCTATATGGAAAATGGCTTATAAATCACCTGTGATAGTTGGGTATTGGGGTATGGTTAAGGGAGATGGTGAAAAAATAAAATATTCACAGTAATAAAAAGCATTAAATCTATAGGAAGTCATAATAAAGATAGCTGGACATGTAGCTTGTATTCCTTATGCTGTAAGAACCAAAATGTCCCCACTAGTATTAATACCAGCACATCTTGTGTGTGTGTGTGTGCATTTGAAAACAAAATAAATAAAAGAGAATTGTGATCATAAACAGGTCTTAGGCACATCATTTTGAATATAGTTTGTCTTTACTGTTACGGTTGACCATTTTTATGCATTCTTGTGAATAAAGAATAACGTTATGGTAAACATTTTACCAACTCAAAACTTTTGATTGCAAGGGAATATTTAATTGGCTATAGATATCTAAGAATAGGCTTGTGCTTGTTCTTCTGTGACAAAACAATGCTTCATTAATCATAAATCAATAGTTTGAGATCAAACCGGTCTGAATAATTAATGTGTGAATTCTATTAATAAGTAATTATCATTTCTTAATTAGCTTTTTCGTGGTTATCTTGGATTCATTATTATCATGATACCAAAAAGCATTATTCATTTTGAATACAAATTACAATACTTGACCTATATGTGTTTAATTGTCCTCAACATACACTAAGTATTTTTGCTGCTTGTTTAAATTACGTGAAGTTTATTTATAAACTAATTCCGAGAGGATCACGTGCTTATGATTGCTTGCAGCCGGTCCCGCATAATACAATTATGATTCACCAATTAGACGATTCCCAAGCCACTATAAATACCCTAAGTTACATATAGCAGCAGTCTTCATTTTGAAGAATCCCCCCCTTTCACTCCTTTTCTTGATGGGTGGCATGGTGGCCCGGTGGTTAGCACTGTTGCCTCACAGCAAGAACGTCACTGGTTCTAGTCCTTACCAAGCCAGTCGACATTTCTGTGCGGAGTTTACACGTTCTCCCCGTGCTCACATGGGTTTCCCCCAGGTTCCACGGTTTCCTTCCACCATCCAAAAACATGCAACTTAAGTTAATTGACTTGTTAAATATATATATATATATTTTTTTACTATGGAAGTCAATGGTTACAGGTTTTCAAAATTCTTCAAAATATCTCTTTTTTGTGTTCTACAAAAGAAAGAAACTCATAAAGGTTTGAATTTTTTTTTCCTTCTGTTAAACGCAAATGGATATATTCGAAAAAAAAAAAAGGCAATGTAACCATTGACTTTCCTGGGACATGTTTTTTTTTCCACTATGGATGTCAATGGTTACAGGTTTTCAGCATTATTCATATTATCTTGTGTTCTGCAAAAGAAAAAAAACGTATAAAGGTTTGGAACAATTTTATTTTTCTTCTGTTAAACACAAAAGAAGATATTTGAAAAGAAATCCATTGACTTCCATAGTATTTTTATTTTTTACTATAAAAGTCAATAGTTACAGGTATTTAACATTCTTCAAAATATCTTCTTTTGTGTTCTGCAAACAAACAAACAAAACCATAAAGATTTAGGAAAGTTTAATTTCTCTTCTGTTAAACTAAAGATATTTTTATCAACAAAATGCAATGTACCATTGGCTTTCATGGTATTTGTTTTACTATGGAAGTCAATGGTTACCGGTTTTCAGCATTCTTCAAAATCTTTTTTTGTGTTCTGCAAATGAAAGAAACTCATAAAGGTTTTAAGCAGTTTTTTCCTGTTAAACACAAAAGAAGATATTATGGAAAAAAAAGTCTATTGTAACCATTCACCTCCATAGTATTTTTATTTTTACTATGGAAGTCAATGGTTACAGGTTTTCAACATTCTTTGAAATATCTTTTTTTGTGTGTGTTCTGCAAATGAAAGAATGTCATACAAGTTTGAAACATTGTTCAAAATATATTCTGTGTTCTGCTAAATGAAAACTTCCTAAAAGGTTTGGAAAAAATTATGGGTGATCAAATAGTGATTAAATAGATTTTTTTATTTGCTCATATACATATAATTAAAACAAATCGACTTAGAATGTGTATTTACATCCTCAGTCTATATTTGTCCTGGTGAAAGTGAAGTTTTGAAATGAACAGATGGATCGTATAAGGAGTAAGATGATAGATTCCTTCACATGCAAATGTTTTCCGCTATTCAGATGTGAGGCGCAGCGGTCGGTGTGTGAATCTCCTCATTACTCCGGTGATAATAAACAATAACACACACACAGGGGAGAGATGCAGCGACGTTCCGGATCACCTCGCGGCTAATGAAGGTTAATTAGGGTTCATTAGGACATGATGAGCATTCGCAACACCACCAGAGCCTGCGCTTTATGCCTGCCGGACTCCTGCTGTCACTCCTTACACACACACATGAACATCAGTCCGGATTGAGGAGAACAACACACAGACACAACATCACAACGTCAGACCACTGCATTCAGAAATGCTAAACTGCCTTAGTGCTTTTCACTTTTTTTTTTTTTTTGATGAACATCCACAGAGCCATGAAACTTCATCAGACCAAACCGTAAGCAGTTTTTTATATCCAGGGACAGACAGAATCTGCAGATTTTAATTGTAATTTTTTTGCATTTCTGTGCAGAATCTTGTAGAAACTAAATAATAATAATAACTAACTAACTAACTAAATAAATAAATAAACTAAATATTTATTTATTTATAAATAAATAAATAAATAAATAAATAAGTTAGTTAATTCATTGTTTCATTTAAATAAAACAAAATATGTAGGCATTTATGCAGAATAATATAGGATCGTATAGGAGCTGAAAAACATGAAATAAACTAACTTAAAAAGAAAAATATCTATGAATTTATGCAGAATGATTGTGAGAGTATAGTAGCTGAAAAAGTAAAACCAAATAAATTAACTAACTAACTAAACTAAAATATTATAAAATAAAAATGTTAATTAAACAAATTAAATACAATAACTAAAATAAAGCTAAAACAGTTAATTAAATAACTTCAATAAAAAATAAACAAGCTAACTAAAATTAAATTAAA
This sequence comes from Danio rerio, assembly GCF_052040795.2. Classification (NCBI taxonomy): domain Eukaryota; kingdom Metazoa; phylum Chordata; class Actinopteri; order Cypriniformes; family Danionidae; genus Danio; species Danio rerio. Next base: position 3,660,877 of record NC_141033.1, read on the forward strand.
CTATATAAAAAATAAAATAAATAAAAAGATAAATAAAATAAAAAAATTAAGTATAGGAGCTAAACTAAAATGAAATAAGATAAAAAATATATATATTAATTAAAATAATGAAATAAACTAACTAAAAGAAAATGAAAAATGTTGAGAGAATATCAGCTAAACATAAACTAAATAAAATAAAATAAAATAAAATATAAGATAAAATAAAATAAAATAAAATAAAATAAAAAAGGGCAGTGTAGTAGCCCAATAGCCTCACAGCAAGAAGGTCGCTGGTTTATTTTATTTTATTTTATTTTATTTTATTTTATTTCATCAAATAAATAAATAAAAAATGAAACAAACTAACTGAAAATAAATTGAGAGGATATCAGCTGAACAGAAACTAACTAAAATAAAATAAAATAAAACAAAAATATTTAATAAAATAATTAAATTAAATAAAAATGAAACCAAAAAAACTAACTAAAATAAAATAAAAAATATATATTGATTTATGCAGAATGATTTTGAGAGTAAATGAGCTGAACATAAGCAAAAAAAAAAAATTATTAATTAAATCAATGAAATTAACTAAAAGAAAAGAAAAAAAAAGTTGAGAGAACATCAGCTAAACATAAACTAAAAAAAAATAAATAAAACATTCCCCTGTGTTGTCACTAGTGTATGTGTGTGAATGAGTGTGTATGGATTTTTCCCAATGATGGGTTGCAGCTGATGATGGGTTGCAGCTGGAAGGGCATCTGCTGTGTAAAACATGTTGGATAAGTTGGCGGTTCATTCCACTGTGGCGATCCCAAATTAATAAAGGGACTAAGCCGAAAAGAAAATAAATAAGTGAATAAATAAAATAATAAAATAAATTAAAAATATATGAATTTACTGTATATTGAATGGTTTTGAGAGGACATGAACTGAAAAAAGTAACACATAAAATAAAATAAAATTTATTTCATATGTTAAGCTTTACAGGGTTAATTGTGCGAATGAAAATCAGTCTCGTCAAGTTTCTTTAATGTGACACATGAGCGTGTTCGTCTCTCAAGTTTTGACAGTTCAGAGCCAATCATAGACCTAATAGCGAATGATCTATAAATGAAACCCAGGTGGAGCGTTTAACAGACACAGTCATTTACAGAGACACAAACACCTGCTACAGGCTCAATCTAAGCTTATTAGTGCATTCAACATAAGTCTGTCAGATGAAACATGAGCATATTTGTGGGATTTAGTCAATAATGATGTTTTATTCAATCTGTTACTGCTTTAGCAGGCTTTATTTAGCTTACACTTACAGTGATATTCAGAGAATTGAAATACAGTATGAGAAATATTATTTTAAATCGTATTATATATATATATATATATATATATATATATATATATATATATATATATATATATATATATATATATATATATTCGAATAAAGAATACATTATAAAAAATAAAATATAAGACAAAGTATATTAGTTATTAAAAACTAATATGTTAAAATATTTTTAAAAATTTGGGAAATCGTTGAAAAAATTATTAAAATGTAAGGCAATGTTAAAAACGTTTATTATATGACTCTACTCCACCCCTAACCCTTAACCCAACCCTCACAGGAAACCTCCCCATTGAAAGGAGAGTTCATCCAAAACCGAAAATTCTGTGACCCTTAACTCACCTTTTACTTGTTCCAAACCGGGTTTATTATTGTTTTCTGATGTTGAACATTAATATCTAATGAATTTTAATGTCTTTGGTTGTTGAAAACTTAAACAGTAAATGCTGAATTAAGATTGTTCTTTTGTTTAATATTTTATTATTTATTTTGTCAGACAGCTAAAACATTTCATAAATCAGCTGCACAAAATGATTGGCATACTGAAAATCTTACAAAAAAATTGATAGATATAAAGATTTTACATTTATCGTGATAAATATCGCTATCGACTGATATGGAAAAAAAATCATTAATTCATTTATTCATTTTCTTGTCGGCTTAGTACCTTTATTAATCCTAGATCGCCAAAGCGGAATGAACCGCCAACTTATCCAGCAAGTTTTTACGCAGCGGATGCCCTTCCAGCCGCAACCCATCTCTGGGAAACATCCACACACACACTGATACACAACAGACAATTTAGCCTATACCCAATTCACCTGCACCACATGTCTTTGGACTGTGGGGGAAACCGGAGCACCCGGAGGAAACCCACGCGAATGCAGGGAGAACATGCAAACTCCATTGCCATATCGCCCAGCTCTAGACGTAATGTATTTTATACAATAAAAAACACTAATGATATGGCCCTATACCTCTTAACCGACTTTCACAAGGTCAAAAGTTCCCATTTCTATACGATTTTTTGTGTTTTGAATTAAAAGGACATCAGGCATGTACTTGCAACACTGTAATAGAGTACAACTAGGTCATACACATGTCAGTATACAAAAAAACTGTCCTTGTAAACCACCATAACCAGTACACAAACACACACATGTGTTTTTTTTTTTAGCTATTGTATCGACGTTCCAAAGGTTTTTGACAAATGGGGATATCCAGCCTGATCTCACGAGAAAACGCAAGTATTATACGTTTTGCCAGTTTAGTGGCTAATTCGTACGAATTCGTACGAGTTCAGTCGTACGAAATGGTACGATTTTAAAAAGGAGGCGTGGCACCTGACCCCACCCCTAACCCCAACCGTCATTGGGGGATGAGCAAATCGTATTAAATTGTACGAATTAGATCGTACGAATTCATACGAATTAGCCACTAAATGAAAAAGTTACGAATTGCCGTGAGATTTTGTTGGGATATCAGTAATTCACCATCTCCTTGTAATACCTTATAATCCACATGTCATTATACACATTTGTAATTGTAAAAGTGCAGGCTTCCACACAATTCCTCCATGTTATCCTAACACAAATCCATTCATTTCAAATCGTTTTCACAAATTTAAGTGGATTGAACATAATACAATTCAGTTGTCCCCAAAAACCTTAAGAGTTGTGTTATCAACTGATTTTAAATAAGTAGTTTAAATAAGTAGCTCATTTTAAATGTGATATGTCTCACACATACACACACACACACACACACACATACACACAGAGTGAAATTAGACAAGCGCAAGGGAATGGATCAATCAATAACCCTCACCGATCATCAGCTCAGGAAGCTGCGATAAAACATTTGAGATCAAGTGTTGTAGATAGGCAGGCAAGCACGCGGTTAGACCCCCTCCTCCCCCTGTCCTGCACAATAATGAAAACAAAAGACATCCTGCAGCAGGGAATCAGAGCGCAGTGCTATTAGAAGCCATGCAATAATTAATTTGCCTATTACCAGAGCCCACTCGTTTATCTTCATAAGATAATGCCATCACTCCCAGTCTCTCGCAGACTCCGTCTTAAACGGCCCTAATTACGTCCCCGCTGCCTATTTTATTGTAGTTGATGGAAAACACACTTAATCTCCACTGTGCCGAATGAGTAAATAGGCCCCAGCCTTGAACCGCAGATATTAGAGATTCCATTAAAGCCCGGTGCTTTGCTTCTTTTTATGTGGCTTTTGTTTCGGGTGTCAGAGCGATGAGGAAGATAAGTCAAGCTGTCTTTATCCGGCCGCCTTTTCATAAACCTCCAAATAGAGGGGACTTTGTGTTATCAGAAGCCCAGTGATATGATTATGGCAACTGCTTGTGTTTACATATGATGGATGGATTTAAAGTGTTGGCTTTTAAAGGGATAGTTCAGTGGGGTGCTCAGTGGTTAGCACTGTCGCCTCACAGCAAGAAGGTCGCTAGTTCAAGTCCCGGCTAAACCATTTGGCATTTCTGTATTAAGTTTGCATGTTCTTCCTGTATTGGCGTGGGTAAAACATATGCCAGAGTAGTTGTTGGCTCATTCCGCTGTGGCAACCCCTGATAATAAAGGACTAAGCTGAAAGAAAATGAAGGAATGAGTTCACTTAAAAATCCCTTAACTTACTCTAAACCTGTTTTAGTTTTTTTCTTCTGTTGAACTCAAAAAGGAGATATTTCGAAGGATGTTGGAAAATTGTAGCCATTGACTTATGTCAGGGGTGTCCAAACCCGGTGTGCTGCAGATTTTAGCTTCAGCTTGCATCAACACACCTGCAAGGATGTTTCTAGAAAGCCTAGTAAGAGCTTGATTAGCTAGTCTTTTGAGACTGTAAATGTGATTCATTTTTTTCTAACAGGCAAGAATGACTCTGATTGGCGCATTAAGCTAGCATCTTTGATCTTCTATTTAAAATAGTAATTTGTGCATGTTTAATGTTTGCATGTTGTTGATTAACGTCTAAAAATGTCTATTTTTATTTTGTTATTTGATGAAATGTGGAGCGAAAGTTTAAATTCAAATATGAACGGAAGTCTTATCAGTTTAAAACAACTTTAGTGTACATACATTATAACACTTTGAAGGGCCATGAAAGCCCCTCGTTTCAGCAGGGTGTTTTCACACCTCTACTTTGGAAAAAGTCAGAAAAGTGGGCGTGTCCAGCTCTGTTTAGGGGGGAGTGTCGGAGGAAGAAAAGTGGGATGGTGTGGGAGTGTCTATTTGGGCACACGCGGGTTTCAGAGTCAAAATACACACACACACATACACACACACGATAAAGTGATGGTGTTTAACCTACATGGACATCTGTAGTCAAATTATTTGCCAAATTATTAAATGGTGGACTTTAACTGCAGTTTGGCTCTTTCATTCAGGGAGTTCATTCATGCCCCTCGCGACACACGAGATATTTGATTCGAGGAGCTGCTCAAAGCGTGTATTTTTCATGCAATGTTTTATACCGCACGGCGAATGAGAGAAAAAAAAACCTCCGCATTTCCCAGAAACTTAGATGCACACGGCAGGTAGTGTCAGAAAGCCGCGCATGTTATTCCGGTCACAAAATGCGGTAAAAAATCCTACACGAGGTTAAAGTTTGGTTGTGGTGCTAACGTGTTTACACTCTGTGCAATAGTTTGTTAGATACGAACAAACTGAATAAACTGGTCGCTCACTTACCAAATCTGTAGAGACAGGACAATCACCAGCAACTAGAGCTGCGTCTTTATGAAGACAATACTACAAACGAATCCGGATCTCAGCGTTTGCAGATGAGAACAGCTCTCAGGTAAACAATAATCCTCCTTAGACACGTAAGTTATTGTTGTCGAGCGTCGCGTACACTGTTAATCCACACGTGAGTCTGAGCTCTCACAGAGAGAAAATGAAAACGAAACTTAACTGCAGCAAACTATAAAAGCAACACTTCACGCTTGTTTTGCCAACACAACGTGGCGTCTCTGTCCTGAAAACACGGTGATAGTAATGAATATTAATGAAGTTGCACAATAGAGCGCGCTGATTGGTTTGAACCAAGCCTTACTCATGCATTAATGCATCACACTGTAAGACGTAATAAGACACACTCTGGCACAGACGCCCAGTCTGCACGCTGGAATACACGCTATTTTGTCATGACCGTGACGCAGCTTCAAAAATTCGTTTCAAACCGGAAGTACGAATTTGCTTGAAATAACGCAAAAACAACCAATTTACACTTTTTAGTGAAATATAGGTGTCTTAATAGTGTTTTTAGCAGTGTGGGACACATATACGACTGTCAACAGCTCAAAAAATGTGTTTTGGTGTTTCGTGACCCTTTAAACAAAAGAAATGCTCTTTTAATGCATTTATTGTTCCATTCATCAACAAAAATAAAAATAACAACAATTTGAAAGGGATTCTTTTGACTTTATATTAGGTAAAACACACAAGTGTTAAACTAAAATGTTCCAATCGGGAACAAAAAATGGTTCTTGTTTGATTTTTTTGTGAAAACTTCAGATTAAAACTTTTTTTAAAGATTGTGGTTCTTTGGAACTGATTGAATAATTCATTTTTTTTTTTTATCCAAAGAATGGTTCATGTTTTTAGAGCATTTGTATTGAACCTTTTCTTTGGATCAACTGAGTGATCGTGTAGCATCACCTGCGTCCTCTTTTGGGTCATGGTCAGCGCTCTCTTCCTTTAAAATCCCACACAAACCTGAGCGCACAGATGCGCAGCACCACACACATGCAGTACATCTACAGTATGATAGGGAGAACATTCAGTTAAATCTGTTGAATTCTTAAAAATAAAGGTTTCAAAAAGATGATGATGATGCAGCAATGCAGTAGAAGCATTAAAAAAAAAAACTCTCCATAAAGAATTCTTAAAGAAGCTTGTTTTGCAGCATGAAAAAGATTTCAATGGTCTGAATGTTTCATTTTAAAGAATCTTTTGTGCAATGCAGTTTCCATGGATATTAAAGATTTCATGTAAGAGTCAGTTCTAGTGTTTGCAGTATTTTTGATTGGCATTGATCTTTAATGTCTGAGAGTGACCAATCATGATGATTTTGTGAAATATTGGCATTTCACAAAATCACACGCATTTCCATACTTATTTTCTGCTTTGTTGTCCACTTTTGTTGTCCACTAGAGATTTTATATATATATTGCTATAATTTTTTTTTTAATTACCAAATATCCTAAGTTTACTGTAGAAAGAGTTAAAGTGAAACCGCCTAAAAAATAAAGGTTCTTCATAGCAATTATTGGTATAAAAAAAATTTCTAATATTTTTGTCTTTGTGTTCACAGTTTCTACTCTGATATAATCTAAACTCATACTAAAATCTTTTGGTCACATCACTTAAAAAAAAAAAAAAAAAATCCCATGTTGAAATCTTTCATGCAAGACCTTTTCATTGTACTTAAAGAATTAGCCTTTACAATATTCTTACGTTTTTAAAATTTATATATACACATGTATGTAAAAAGGTTCTGAAACTTTCACTTAGTGTTTTTAAATTAATACCTTAAGCCACATAAGAACCATTTCTGCCGTTAAAACAATCTTTCTATTAAAAGCTCTTAAAATAGGGCAAAAAGGTGCTTTGATCAGGCTAACTCATTGTTCGTTTTATTCTATTCACTTTATTAGGTACACCTTACTAGTAGCGGGTTGGACCCTCATTTTGCCTTCAGAAGTGCCTTAATTCTTCGTGGCATAGATTCAATTCTCCATTCATACAAGGCAGAATGGATCCATGCTTTCGTGTTGTTGATGACAAATTCTGACCCGACCATCCGAATGTTTCAGCAGAAATCGAGACTCATCAGACCAGGCAACGTTTCTCCAATCTTCTATTGTCCAGTTTTGGTGAGCCTGTGTGAACTGTAGCCTCAGTTTCCTGTTCTTAGCTGACAGGAGTGACTACCGGTGTGGTCTTCTGCTGCTGTAGCCCATCTGCCTCAAGGTTGGACGTGTTGTGTGTTCAGAGATGCTCTTATGCAGACCTCGATTATAATGAGTGGTTATTTGAGTTACTGTTGCCATTCTATCAGATGAACCAGTCTGGCCATTCTCCTCTGAGCTCTGGCATCAACAAGGCATTTGCGCCCACAAAACTGCCGCTCACTGGACATTTTCACTTTTTATGACCATTCTCTGTAAACCCTAGAGATGGTTGTGCGTGAAAATCCCAATAGATCATCAGTTTCTGAAATACCATGCCATGTTCAAAGTCACTTAAATCCCCTTTCTTCCTCATTCTGATGCTCAGTTTGAACTGCAGCAGATCGTTGACCATGTCTACATGCCCAAATGTACTGAGTTGCTGCCTACCTATGTGTACCTAATAAAGTGGCCGGTGAGTCTATACCATTCTATTATCCAATCAGCATAAGACTAAACCCCTATAAACCTTTAAACCCAATTCCTACTTAAATTGAAGTTGGGGAAGCTGTTTTAGGCCAGGACAGACCCCTATCTCCATCTCTCAAATATGCATTTTCTATTCAGTCTGTAACTCCTGAAGTCTAAATAATCTAAAGAGCATTGTTCAACTATGAAGGATCTGTCAGTTGTAAGTAACAGGTACTCCATGGGTCCGTAGTTGCTGCAGTAGTTCACACACTCTTGAACAAACAGACACATCTCACAATCTCCTCTTCACACAAGCAAATATCATACACACATCGGCCTCCATCCATTGCTCTGACATCACCTGACAGCCAGGAAGATGAAAATTTAATACGTCTCTTTCTCCACAAGAACACACGGAGACACTGGTACAGGTCTCTTCTCACACACACACACACACACACACACACACGCAGACATTCATCAAAGCATCAAAGCAGCGCAGCAGGAGCAGACGCAGGTACAGCAGTGTGAGAGATTGTGTGTGTTTGATAGGAGAGCTCCGGGTGACAGGCGGAGAGCTGAGAGGTGGAGAAGTGTTGCATCTATTCAGACAGCCCAGACGCCGCTGTCACTTACGCTTTTGCTGTGCGCTGTGTGTGAGAATGCATACACTATAGTCTGTGTGCGGCTGCTGCACTTCACTTTTTGTTTTTTGGTTTTTTTTCTATCAGACTAATGGCTGTAATGTCTGTGAAATGCCATTCAGAATTTTAAGCTTGTGCTCAGTGTGAGATGCAATTTAACACCAGTTGCATTCCTAATAATAAATGATCTTATTCTGGATGATTCATCAGTGGATGTTACACTATAATGAAAGGTACTTCTGTCATGATAACTCTCTGAGAGATTTACTGTGGTAATAAATGTGTGTAGACCATTTTGAGGGATGTAAACAATAACATGTTCCAAACGTATTTCCTGTTTAACATTTTAATTACCATATAGCTTCCAAGAATCCAAAATTGTCTAAACATTGATGAATAATGTTATGATGGCTGTTTTAATGTTAGGTTATGATTAAATTGCCTTTTGCTAGCGTTATTAATTAGTTTAATAACAGGCAGGAAATGTTCATGGGCCAATGACATCACCATGTCGAAATGGTCTATGTGGCAATGTTAGTATGTTTGGTCTTGGCGGAATAAATCTGCTATGCTGCTGCTGCTTCTGCTTTGATTGTTATGGCAGAGCAAGTACCGAGACTTATTATTGCCAGTAAATTCACAGATTCATAGTAGTTTCAGAAGTAGCAGATGTTGTCAATATTGCAGTCGCTGTTGTAGTAGTATCGCTAGTAGTTGTGGTAAATGTTGTTGTAGTAGTATCATCAATAGTAGTAGTCACTGTTGTATTCGAGATTCGCAGAAACCTATACAGCGACCTCTGGTGAATTTACAAGAAATAGCACATATGAGAAAACGTGGGCCAGTAACATATTTGAGATTCTCAGAAATGTGCACAGCGACCTCTGGTGGATTTACGAAAAATAGCACATATGGGAAAACGTGGCCCAGTAAAGTATTTGAAATGTGCAGAAACCTACACAGCGACCTCTGGTGGATTTACGAGAAATGGCACGTATGTGAAAACGTAGGCCAGTAACATATTTGAGATTCGCGGAAACGTACAAAAACGACCTCTGGTGGATTTACGTGAAATGGCACGCATTTGAAAACATAGGTGAGTATAATATTTGAAATTCGCCGAAACCGACACAGCGACCTCTTGTGGATTTACGAGAAATGGCAGGCATGTGAAAACGTAGGCCAGTATCATATTTGAAATTCCCAGAAAAATACACTGTGACCTCTGGTGGATTTACAAGAAATGGCATGTATGTGAAAACGTAGGCCAGTAACACATTTGAGATTCGCGGAAACCTACACATCGCTCTCTGGTTGGATTTACGAGTAATTGCACATATGATAAAACATGACCTAGTAACAAATTTGAGATTCACAGAAATGTACACAGCGACATCTAGTGGATTTACGAGAAATGGCAAGCATTTGAAAACGTAGGCCAGTATCATATTTGAAATTCCCAGAAAAATACACAGTGACCTCTGGTGGATTTACGAGAAATAGCACATTCGAGCAAAACTTGGGCCAGTAAATTATTTCAGATTGTCAAAAATGTTTAAGGCACCCTCTTGTGGATTTGTGAAAACAAAAACTACAAGCAAACATACACCCCGGTAAATATTCTGCAGCTCCTGAAAATGTAGCCCTATGCACCTACTTCCAATGATTCTGGGGTGACTTTTTCTGGTCTTGAAGGGACTTTCTTATGGGAAATAAAAAGAATGTGCACCCTCTTTTGAGAAAACCAGCAGATCGGTGAATTCCGTTTTAGTCTTCCTTTTTTTGCTCATTTATTATTGAGTGCAAAAGTACTCGAGTCATAATATAATTCAGCATCTCAAATTTGCAACACGTGTAAACTTTTCTAGATACACCTCCAATGAGCCAGAATATGTTTAGTTGATCTTTTAATATTGTGTTTTAAAAAAATGGTAATTACAAATTCCAAGTCGTGCAGCTTTTTTCTCTCAAGAGAAATTCACCAATCAAAAACTGTTATTACTATGTAAATGAGAGTCGAGCCGAAAGAGCTCAGAAGTGACCGTTCGCTTCTATGAAGCATTCTGAAAACAAGTTTATTCAACACTCAGAAAATATGCAGTTATTTTAAAACTGATGAATATTTTGCTGATTATTCAAGTATGTGGGTCAAAGATGAGAACACTTTTTCGTGCACCCAATTATATTCACACAAACAAATTTATATGCAAATAAATCATAATTTAAGTGCAGTTTCTATTGTTCGGAATATCTTTTTAAAATTAAAATGTCCAAATATTGGTTAAATATATATATATATTTTTTTATCCTCATTCAGTTGAACTGATTATTAATTTATGAAGCGACAATTGAACTATTAATATATATTTTTTAATTTTTTAAAGGATACATGTTTGAAGATTACTGAATTTTTTAGTAAAGTATGCATTTTCAGAAATATTTATTCAAAAGGTATTTTATTTATTTATTTATTAAAACCATGTAAAAGACTTTACAGACACTTTTGATTATTGCATTCTTGCTGACTAAAAGTGTGACATTTTTATTCAGTTTCATCATTTGCGGTGCCTCAATGGATGAATAGCTCAATTCATAAAATCTATCGAATATTCCTGAAATTACGGCTGCTTTGAAAGTCAGTGGCTGTTCTTTAAGTGTTTAACTTATGTCAGCATTTAAAGGTTTTTTTTGCCATTTAATGTCACCTTTAGAAATAACTTCAAGCTCAGATCACATATTAGTTATTATTATTTATTTATTTATTTGTTTATTTATTTATTTATTTATGTATTTATTTATTTATTTATTTATTTATTTATTTATTTATTTATTTACTTATTTATTTATTTAGGTATTTATTTATTCATTCATTCATTCATTCATTCTTTTTTTTTTCAAATATTTCCTAAAGATGTTTAACAGAGCAAAGGATTTTTTTCACAGTATTTCACAGTATACATTACATTATTTTTTATTAAAAGAGTCTTATTAGTTTTATTGTGGCTAGAATAAAAGCAGTATTTATTTTTAAAAAATAGATTAAAAATAAATAAAGCTAAAAAAAAACATTTTTATATTATTTGCCCCCTTAAACTATATTTTACTTTTACAGGAAAATGAAAACAGGACAGTAATGAAAATTGAGGGTGATAAAAAGTAGTAATTAAAGTAGTAAGTAAATAGATAACTAGATAAATACAAAAATAGATATCTAGATAAACAAATAAATAAATAAATAGATAGATAGATAGATAGATAGATAGATAGATAGATAGATAGATAGATAGATAGATAGATAGATAGATAGTTAGATAGATAGATAGATAGATAGATAGATAGATAGATAGATAGATAGATAGATAGATAGATAGATAGATAGATAGATAGATAGATAGATAGATAGATAGATAGATAGATAGATTAATAAATAATAGCTGGATAGCTAGATAAATAAATAAATCTTGATAGCCAGATAAATAAATAAATTGATAGATAGCTAAATAAATAAATAAATAAATAAATAAATAAATATATAGCCAGATAAATAGTTACATAATAACAGATTAATAAATAAATAAAAGTTAAAGTAACGAAAAATTTATGACAAGTTCTTCAAAGTAAACACTAGTGCTCATCTGGAAGATGCAGACTAATAGTAGAAAATGTGAAGATGAGCAACCCTTCAGTTTACAGAAGCTGCTTCCAGCCTCAGACATTTAACGTGCTTTACGTTGGATAAGTTTTGTACTCTAAAATTTAGTCCAAGCTGAAATGTGAAAGTGAAGGACACTGCAACAGGTTTGTCCCATCAGGGGAACTCGCCAACAGCTGAATGACTGCGATTTTTTTATTTTTATTTTTTCAGTTCAGTGCGTATGTGTCTGTGTTGAAGTGCTCTCTCTCCAGGCCCGAGTGGCACATAATCCAGCCGGAGAGCGCAGGTCATGCGGCCGTCTGCGATGCGCTGTGTGTTTAATCCCGGCAGATGTGTGAATACAGCAGGGATACGGCGATGGATAATTTGCGCCTGCTGCTTTCGGAGAGAAGCCTTTCCTTCTGGAGTCTCTTACACTGATTACTCCGTCTCCAAGGGCACCTTGTAAATTCGCCTGCGCAGGCCTGAGGAAATGACTTTGATTTGATATAGTGAGCAGTTTCCATCTCGACTCTGAACATACGTGACCTTTAGAGTCTTGGCTGCTCAAAGAACTTGTTATTTGCAGTGACGGCCCATGAGAGTATTTCCGGATATGCGAACACTGTATGTAAAGTTGAAGTCAAAATGATTCACCCTCCTGATAGTTTTCTTTTTCAAATATTTCCCAAATGATCTTTTACAGAGTGAGGAATTTTTTACAGTATGTCCTATTTTTTTTTTTCTCGAGTTTAATTTTAGGCTGGAATAAAAGCATTGAGAAGGCCACCATTTTGATATTCTACATAAACTTCTTCTTCCGTCTTCTGAGACTATTTTTAAAGTGTATCTCTTCCTAAGCCTTTTAAGCTACGTCCTTCAGACTTTCGTCAAACCTTCAAAATGGTCTGACTTGGGTTGCTATGTCTTTTCTAACTGATCCGACATTCGGTTTTCCGAAAAACGACCCAGAAAATTCCCTGAAATCCCATTGACTTAACATTGGGTCAAACTTTGTGAGCTCATAACTGTGGATCAGACTATCCTACAGACTTCTAACTGGGCTCATTCAACTCAGTCTAGCCAGCAGCCAATCCCTGATGTCCTTTAAACTTACTGGCCACTCCCTAGCTACCAATTTCAGCACCCTAGCAACTGTCCTGTAGACTGTGACTAGCTATTCTAACACATGCTAATATTTTTAACATCCTACTGACATGCTAATCTTGCTAGAAACATGCTAGCATACAAGCTAGTGCCATGCTAGTCATGCTAGCACATGCCAACTCATTCATTCTTATTCATGCTAGAAGCAAGCGAATTCATGCTAGAATAATGCTAGTAACACGCTAGAATCATGCTAGTAACATGCAAAATTATGCTAGAATCATGCTAACAACATGCTAATCCATGCAAGAATCATGCTAGCAACATGCTAATCCATGCTAGAATCATGCTAGCAACATGCTAATTCCTGTTAGAAACACATTAGTAACATACTAATTCGTGCTAGAATCATGCTATTAACATGCTAATTCATACTAACAGCATGCTAATTCATGTTAGCGTCATGCTAACAACATACTAATTTGTGCTAGTCATGCTAGTAACATGCTAATTCATGCTAGAATAATGCTAACAACATGTTAATTGATGCTAGCATCATACTAGTAACATGCTAATTCATGCTAGAAACATGCTAAGTCATGCTAACAAGATGCTAATTTATGCTAGTAACATGCTAATTCATGCTTGAATCATGTTAATTTCTGCTATAATCATGCCAGTAACATGCTAATTCATGGTAGCTTTTATTGTAGCTGAAATAAAACAGGTAAGACTTTCACCAGAAGAAAATTTATTGTAGGAAATACTGTGAAAAATTCCTTGCTTTGTTACGCATCATTCGGGAAATATTTGATATGTAGTACGTCATACAGTTATTTAGAACTAAAGTTGGCATGACGTTGATTTATTTAGCACACGTGCAAAAATAAACACACACACACACAACTTTAATAGGAAGGTTGAGTGCACATGCATACAAATGTACCCAACACCCTGGTGTTTTGTGCCTCAGAGTAAAATTTAATTGCTTCTTTTCTTTCATATCTGTAAGGCACTTGGACGGGGATGAAGGGTGCCAAAAAAAAAACTGTGCAAACACATACTCAGTGACTCTGTTTTACCAGTAGTCGATTATGCATGGAGTCAGTCATGTGAAAAGAGCGTAGCGTCAGAATCCCAAGCACATTGATAAAACAAACCCCGAAGGCTTATTGATTAGTGCAGGAGGCCTGGAGTGTAAAATGGGATTTCGACAGAACGTAAGACTGCATGAGTCCAGTTATGCTTCAAAACAAACCACACGTCACATTGACTGGATTAGAATGGAGTTCCCTAAAGGAAAAAGAACATGCAAACTTACTAAACGATAAGCTCAATTTCTGTTACAAATATATACAATAATGTGCAAAAGTTTTAGGCCAACACTAAATCTATTGTTTTGCTGATAGGATAATGGATATATGTGACCCTTTATCACATACAGTAAGTGTCGATTTATTTGTCTTTTTTTAACAACTGATGGAGTATACACTAACCTGCACATTATTCAGACACAAGATGGCGCCAAACAATTGAAAACGCAAAGCTGATGGAAACAAAAACAGCTAATGGAGTATACAATAACCTGCACATTATTCAGACGCAAGATGGCACCAAACAGTCAAAAACGCAAAGCTGATGGACACAAAAACAGCTGTCGGAAAATACACTAACCTGCACATTATTTAGACACAATATGTCGTCAAACAGTCGAAAACGTAAAGCTATTGGAAACGAAAACAGCTGATGGAGTATACACTAACCTGCGCATTATTCAGACACTAGATGGTGCACAAAAACACAAAGCTGACAGAAACTAAAACAGCTGATGGAGTATACACTAACCTGCGCATTATTCAGACACAAGATGGCGCCAAACAGTCGAAAACGCAAAGCTGACTGAAAAAACAAAAACAGCTGATGGAGTATACACTAACCTGCACATAATTCAGCCACAAGATGGCGCCAAACAGTCAAAAAATGCAAAGCTAACAGAAATAAAAACAGCTGATGGAGTATACACTAACCTGCACATAATTCAGCCACAAGATGGCGCCAAACAGTCAAAAAATGCAAAGCTAACAGAAATAAAAACAGCTGATGGAGTATACACTAACCTGCACATTATTCAGACACAAGATGGCGCCAAACAGTCGAAAACCCAAAGCTGACAGAAAGAAAAACAGCTGATGGAGTATACACTAATCTGTACATTATTCAATCACAAGACGGTGCCAAACAGTCAAGTGCTGACAGAAACGAAACTGGCTAAATAAAGCATACATACCTACGTATTCATTCAAGGTGATTCAAAGTTCTCAGATAAGCTTGTGTTATTTAGAGGTTGTTAACTGAGAATAACATACCTTGGAATGTCACGATTGACCAATCAGGAGCAAGTGTTCCAGACAGCTATTGTTATTTTTATTATTCATTCATTCATGTTCTTTTCGGCTTAGTCCCTTAATAATCTGGGGTCGCCACAGCCGAATGAACCGCCAACTTATCAAGCATGTGTTTCAAGGAGGGGATGCCCTTCCAGCTGTAACCCATCTCTGGCAAACATCCATACACACTCATTCACACTCATAAACTCTGGACAATTTAGCCTGTATCCAATTCACCTGTACCGCATGTCTTTGGACAGTGGGGTGAAACTGGAGCACCCAGAGGAAACCCACGCATACGCAGGGAGAACATGCAAACTCCACGCAGAAACGCCAACTGAGCCGAGGCTCAAACCAGCGACCTTCTTGCTGTGCGGAGACAGCACTACCTACTTCGCCACTGCGTCGCCTGTTATTTTCATTATATACTGTACAAACATCTTCGTCATGTTAACAATCAAGTCTCATTGCACTATACTCTTCAATTGTTTGCATTCAACCTGCTTTAATGTGCCCTATGTATATATAGTATATCATATTATATATATTACTAGTATAATTTTACTCAAAATATTTGCATTTATGTTATTATTTACTAATAACATAAAATAGTATTAAATTATTTATAATGAAGATGACAAAAAAGCTGACTTTGAGTTTGATATTAAATAAATGCCTGTAATATTTCTTCGAAGATACTTTTTTTGAAAGAGTTTTTTAAGTTATCCGTTGTCTGCTTCAAGTCATTTGTTCATTCTAACGTAGCATTTGATAGATGAACAGTGAGGATGACATCTATAGTGCCAATTTTTTTTTAAAGCACTGATTGTTTACAGTTCAATGCAAGTTACTCCCATGACTCGTGCAAAGATGAACAATTGAAATTGGATTTAAAAAGGTTTTGTCGTATTGTTGATGCATGCAGTCGCTGTCAGATCTCAGTGTTCATGTTTAACGGCTCGATGGGGACGCAGATGCTATAAGTGACTGTGTGTTTGTGTGTGTGTTGCAGTTTAATTTCGTGGGCCGGATCCTGGGACCCCGGGGACTCACAGCCAAACAGCTGGAGGCAGAGACTGGATGCAAGATCATGGTGAGAGGGAAAGGCTCCATGAGGGACAAGAAGAAGGTAAGATCTACAAACACACATGCACGTGCACTCACACACACAGAGTCTTGTTCCTATATCCCTGTGGGGACTCCTATAGACAGAATGATGGTTCTATTATGCAAACCTTATATGCTATTCCTATACACCTAAACTCACAGGAAACAATCTCTACATTAACACTTTCAGAACACTTCATACTGTGTGATGTATAACCATGTTTACCCTTGGGGACCTCATTTTTGGTTCCCACAGTGAAACAAGTCCCATTCTGGGTTAGGGATGAGTGATACAAGTTATTTTATTTCTGATCTGATATAAAATATTTGGTCCCACTTTATATTAAGTGGCCTTAACTAATATGTACTTGCACAGAAATTAATAGTTTGTTACAATGTACTTATTGTGTAAATACATGTATTTACTGTGTACTTATGCTTGCTTAAATACCTGTTTGTAATTACATCGGTAATTAACTTCTGTAATTACATTTGTAAATACACTGCTGACCATTCCCTACACCTTAACCCACCCTTAAACCTACCCATACCACCAAACCTGTTCATAACCCAACCTCTATCCCAACTCAAGAGCACCACAAGTGTTCTCAAATACATTTTGAACACAGTAAGTACATTGTATTTATTTTTTGATGTAAGTACATAGTAGTTAAGGACACTTAATATAAAGTGGGACCAAATATTTCAACATAAGTATTGTCGATATCGATAACCATACTTAATTATTTTATAGTGATTTTATAATGATTTTTAAATCACTTTCAGTATTATTATTAATAAATAAACTACAATAGACATAATGGGATATATTTTAACGATCTAGGCGCAAAATCTAAAGCAAATGAAGCATTAAGTGTGTGTCCAAATCCACTTTTGCTATTTTTAGGATGGAAATATACGCTCTGCACTACAGCCAATGGTCTAATAGGGTTGTGCTTACTCTCCTAATGAGTGATGGGTGTGTTTTGAGCATAACGTGCATGAAACCAATCAGAGTCTCATCTCTCATTCCCTTTAAAAGCCATTGTGCATTTGCTATTCACATGGCGGACTTTGTAAATGGAAAAAAACTGAACGCTTTACTTGTAAGATAACAGTTAAAAAGAGCATCTGCAGCGCGAGGATAAAGAACAAGCCTCCTAAAATCTGTCTCTTTACTTTCTCTTTATTTTATTTTTACTCTTTACTCCTTTAATTTGTGGGTAATGAAACGGTACTCACTCCACTGAAGACATCCATTAGCCTACATATTTAATTTAGTTTAAGCACAAAGATTGGTTTCAAAACTATTTCTAAATTCAGTTCTAATTTCCAGCAAATGAATAAATGAGCAATAATAATGAAGTGTGGTCAAAAAATCCAAACACACGTCCTGTTCTTATGCCCCATATGGTGATGCAGACGTCTGCAAAACCCGACAGGTGGACAAATCTAAACTTGTTTTTATAAAACCAAATATAAATTTGCAAATAATAAATGATAATAATAACATTATACTAATGCAGATGGTCATGAATAAACAAAAAAGTAATATATACTGTAAAACAATATATATATACTGTATATATATTGTAATATATACATCACTGTAAAACCTATGACTGGTGGAAGAAACATATTTCTGTAATTGTGTATCTGAGTTTCTACTTTTGCCATGGCCTCTTTTGGCTTTAACAAACTTATCCTATAGGTTTTTCCAAACTCTTTAACAAAAACTTTCCTCATTTCCCACGGCTGTTGCAATTTCTAGCCAAGAATTATTGATCATCTGGTTATCTCTATGATCCTGGATCATAAAGATGCCTGGACAGGTGTCTCTGTTTCAGACAAAATCCCTTCAAAGTGTTTCATATTCAACTTAAATCAAACGCAACGCCGCGCGCACTGTTTGCTCGAGTCTCAAAAAAAAAACATGCGCTCTGCTGACCGAAATCATGTTGTGTGCACCCAAAGCGAATCTCCGCAAACTCCACGATGACATCCCAATTGCAGCGCGCACTCAAGTGAACTAGCAGACGCGTTGAGTATAAACCAGACCTTAGTGTGCGTTCAGGTTTAAGCCCCAACCAGGATATGAAAATAAGGACACACAGACGTATACATGCACTAGCCAGCCTGATCTCACGAGAAAACGTAAGTATTTTACGTTTTTCCAATTTAGTGGCTAATTCGTACGAATTCGTACAAGTTCATTCGTACAAAATTGTACGATTTTAAAAGGTAGCGTGACACCTAACCCCACCCCTAAACCCAACCGTCATTGGGGGATGAGCAAGTCATACTAAATTGTACGAATTAGATCGTACAAATTCATACAAATTAACCACTAAATCAAAAAGTTACAAATTGCTGTGAGATTGTTTTGCACTAACACGTGTTATTAATTGTTATATCCCAATGTATCGCTGCAGTATCTCTTATATCTTTAAAATGTATCTCTAATACATTTTTGGCTAAAATTCTGGTCAATAATTCTACCATCAGGCTCTTATCATGAACGTTTTGTAATATATTTTCCGCATGCTAATCATGATAATGTGTGTTAGTAGGTTGTTTGAATTTCTATCAAAAGCCGACTCTTACACAGCAATGGTCAGACTATCGTTCCTATAACATCGTAACATTTCTCTTCCTAAAAGTCACGCCAATAGACGAATGTTAATGTTGAACCCTGCAGACAAACATAAACGATTCATGAACAACAACGCCAGATGGAGGAATCTGATTGGCTTATTTTGTGCAGGATCTTCGCACATCCATATGTGTAAACATATTGCTCATGTTTTAATACGCACTCAGGATTCACCCATTCAGCAACTGCTTCTCGAAAGCTGTCGGCAGACAATATGTGGAGTTTACATGCGTGCACTTCATTCGAGAGTAAACTAGCGCGCTCCGGTCCGCTTCGTCCAGCTGAGAGAGGCTTTGCAGGGGGATATCAGGCCCTCCTGTCGCTCTGACAGGTGTTCAAACATTGTGCTTGGCCTCAGATGAGCACAAGGGCTCTTCTCCCAGTCAATGTACGCCACGCTGTGCCAGCGACGCCAGGACGGTGGGGGTCACGGGACGGTCTGGAAACACGGGGTCACATTCACTGTCCATCAGCAACACTTGAGCAAACACACATGTTCACTCGAACGCAAACAGCCAGTTTATTATCCTTGGGATTATTGGCATTTTTGGGAACAAAACACAGTACGCCTACACTCCTAGGGGTGGAAGGAGTAAAGAATAAAAGTACAGATACTGAGTATTGTGTAACAGATACTGAAAATTGTTATGAATGTATAACAAAGGTCTTATAAATGAAAATACAAATGGTCACACTTTACAATAAGGTTCATTAGTTAATGTTAATTAATGCATTTAATAACATGAACAAACAATACATCTACTACTGTATTTGTTCATGCTAGTTAACGTTAGTTAATGAAAATACACTTGTTCATTGTTAGTTCATGTTAACTCATGGTGCATTAACTTATGTTAACAAGCATGGACTTGAATGCTAATAATGCTTTAGTAAATGTTCAATTATGATCAATAAATGCTGTACATGTGTTGTTCATGATTAGTTCATGTTAGTAAATGCATTAGCTAATTAACCTTATTGTAAAGTGTTACCATAAAAATGTACCATTATTTTTATAATTCAGTATATCCTTATTTCTATAGTGCTTTTACAGTGTAGATTGTGTCAAAGCAGCTTTACATAGAAGATTATAGTAAATGTAAACTGTGCCAGTTCAGTTTTTAGAGTTGAAGTTCAGTTTAGTACAGTTCATTGTGGTTTAATATTCACTGCTGAAAGTCCAAACACTGAAGAACAAATCCATCGATGCGCAGCTCCACAAGCCCCGAACCATGCAAGCCAGTGGCGATAGAAGGGAGGAACAAACTTCACCAGTTGACAAAAGTGAAGGGAAAAAAACCTCAAGAGAAACCCAGCACGACCTCTGGCCAAACTTCTTGTGCAGAGCAGAGTATCGGCACCAGAGGCTGTACAGTTAAAAATGTTCAGGTCTAAACTGCACTCACACTCAAAAATAAAGGTACAAAGTCTGTCACTGGGGTGGTACCTTTTCAAAATGTACTTTTTTACATTCATTCATTAATTTTCTTGTCGGCTTAGTACCTTTATTAATCCGGGGTAGCCACAGCGGAATGAACCGCCAACTTATCCAGCAAGTTTTTATCCAGCGGATGCCCTTCCAGCCACAACCCATCTGTGGGAAACATCCACACACACTCATTCACACACACACTCACACACTACGGACAATTTAGCCTACCCAATTCACCTACACCTTATGTCTTTGGACTGTGGGGGAAACCGGATCACCCGGAGGAAACCCACATGAACGCAGGGAGAACATGCAAACTCCACACAGAAACGCCAACTGAGCCAAGGCTCGAACCAGCGACCACACAGCAAGTAGGTCACTGGGTCGCTGGTTCGAGCCTCGGCTCAGTTGGTATTCTCCTTGCGTTCGCGTGGGTTTCCTCCGGGTGCTCCGGTTTCCCTCACAGTCCAAAGACATTAGGTAAAGGTGAATTGGGTAGGCTAAATTGTCAAAAATGTATGAGTGTATGGGTGTTTCCCAGAGATGGGTTGCCGCTGGAAGGGCATTCGCTGCGTAAAAATGTGCTGGATAAGTTGGCGGTTCATTCCGCTGTGGCTACCCCATATTAATAAAGGGACTAAGCTGACAAAAAAAATAATGAATGGATCTTAATAGCAGTACCAGTCTTTTTATGAGCTGGAATTTTTGTTTAATCTAAGTGAATACATGCTCTTTACACGCATAGTGACGATTAAATGAAGGATTAAATAGCGTTAGAACATCTCGTGCTTAATGTGTAGATTCAGCGGCAAATACTGTTACCTGAAAACTCGTCTGTATTAGTCATAGCAGACTTTAACCACTGGAAGTCTTTTATCCACTCTTGGAAAAGTGTAAATGCTGGATTGACATTTAGCACATGATCACTGATCAGATGTGTCATTATTTGCAACTTTAGGTAGTTTCTAAAGCTAAATCTGCCAGTGTTATTAATATTCTCTTGTATCCAGACCTTTACGTTTTCACGGCTGTAGCTCCCTGTCATCGGAACTGAGTGATTGACAGCTGATATTAACCAATACATTCGTGTTCTGTTCTAGCGCAGTGGGCCAATAAGGGCCTACTCACACTATGCCATCCGTAACGTGCCCAGGCCCGTTTCCCGGATCGTTTGAGAAGTGTGAGTGCGATGAATCGGGCTCAAGCACGGTTCACTTGGCTGGCCCTGGCCCGGTTGGAAGAGGTGTGCCTGAACGCGGTTCACTTGAGCACGAAACTGAAAGCGAGACGTGACTTTTAAGGGGCTGTTTCATATGAATTTATTAATCATTCTTACTGTTCAGTGAACGCAAACTGCCGTAGTTTATTAAAGACTAGAACTCCTCACAGCACGACAGCTGCGCGG
The DNA here is from genome assembly GCF_052040795.2 of Danio rerio. Classification (NCBI taxonomy): domain Eukaryota; kingdom Metazoa; phylum Chordata; class Actinopteri; order Cypriniformes; family Danionidae; genus Danio; species Danio rerio. The sequence goes on from NC_141033.1 coordinate 3,682,958, forward strand.
CTTCAGCAGACCTCCTCATTCCTGCAGCACGAGAGCTTTATGATTGTTTATGAGCTCCAAAAGTGGCGGATATGTTCGGCGAAATATCTGACTGCGTGTCACCGCATCCCTTAGGACTGTTTGGCGAAATATTTGACTGCATGTCACTACATATCAAACGACTAAAACGATATAACTAGAGAAATCTCCACTGTGCTGCTGAGTGAGAGAGCGCTTCACTGAACAGCGCAGCATCGATGACGTGAGCGTGCCCAGGCCTGTTTGTGGTGTGAGTGCGGGCCGTCGGGGGACGGGAGGGGGGACAAGCATGCTTTGGCCCGGTTCGAGGCAACTGTACCTAGTGTGAGTATGGCCTAAGAAGAGCTTGAAGGCGGGGCAAGCATTGCAGGCTTTGTTTACTGCAGCAAGTTGACATGTCAACTGTTTTAAACCATTCCTGAGCGCTGCGTTTGGTGTTTTTAGGTGCAAAGATGCTTAATGCGTGAATGCCTCCTAAATCCGCATGTGGTGAACACTTTGCTGTGAAAACTATTCGCACGACATCAATTTTATGCACTTGCACAAATGCTTCCAAATATATTTTGACCTCGCATAGATAAAATTTCGGCACATATGCGACCAAAACGGTCGAAATTTCAAGCCCTGTCCACACAGAAATGCTAAACAACCCAGCCGAGGCTCAAACCAGCAACCACTGAGCCACCTAAATATAAATAAAACAATTAAAAAGTCCTCTATTATTTGGAAATGCACTGAAGTAAAAGTACATGTAGTCAGTTTGAATTGAAATTGAGTAAACTACTAATCCCCAAATAATTTTACACCCCTGTGCGCTTCCAGACACAGATGTGGACGATCACACACACATGTCCATCTCACATATGTATCTGATCTGGAAGAGCATTTGTGTTTCCATTAGCGGGGCAGGACCCATATTTGGACAAGTGCTGGAAGCGGATAGTGATCCGAGCCCATCCCGCGTGAGGATCCAGAGGAAAAATAAAACAAGTGCTCTGTTGTCATGTTGGAGGCTTCGTGCACATCTGGATCGGCTCTGCGTCCTGTCAGAGCGCAGCTGGTCATCCGCGTATCGGATTCTCAGCTGCATCCGTGTGTTCGTGCATCGGACGGGACGAGAAGAGCCGCTGGACGCTCACAGGGTCAATCCAAGCTCTTGTGCAAACATTCACATGTGTGTTTAAAAGGTTCTGCTTCGAGTCTCAAGCTGCTTTTGATAGATAGCGGAAAATCTTGTTTCTCCTCGTGATCTCTTTACCTCCTGCCTCGCATCTGTCACTCACGCACAGATTTAATTCGCTTAATCTAAACAGGGATGTGTCAGACATCCTCTGTGGTAATATCATTTAATGCAACAACTAACAGGAAATTATTAATCAACAATATTTTAACGAGATACACTGGTTTTGACACAAATAAAAATTTGACTGGTTCTCTGCATTTTTAAGACGAGTTTTAATGCAGAGATTCATTAATTCTCCTTCGGCTTATTCTCTGATTTGTCAGAGCTTCTTTCATTTGTTACACAAAAAAGAGGATATTTTGAAAAATGTTGGAAACCTATGGCCATTGCCTTTCATAGCATTTGTTTTTCCTACTGTAGGAGTCAATGAGGATTTTCAGCATTCTTTAAAATCTCTTTTTTGTGTGTGCGCTTTTAACATTCATTCATTCATTCATTCTCCTTTAGCTTAGTTGCTTATTTATCAGGGGTTGCCACAGCAGAATGAACCGCCAACTAGGGTTGGGCTGGTAGACGATGCTATTGTCCATCGCCGATGGCCAATAGACAACACAATGCTAAGCCGGCATCGGCGATCCTTCGCCCCGCCCCCGTCACAAACCAGCTCGCGAAAATTATACGTTCAGGCCCCATTTACACTAATAAGTCTTAGTGTTAAAATGGAATTTCAGAGCGAAAATGATCCACATCCACACTGTGTTTTACCTAACATTTCTGAACAGCCCTCCCTGTGCTGAAAATGCACATTACGTGACCACACACACACACAGACAGACACAGCCACAAGCTGTCATGCGCTCCTCTGAGCTCCAGAGAGCAGTGCACGTCAGACAGTTTATCAAGGATGTAGCGCTGGATCGCGTCTCACTATAGTTGTTAAACGTGATATTCAGACATCCCAAGTCTCCCGGACTTTCCGGGAGTCTCTATGCATTTGCGGGACTCAAAATGCCCGCAAGCGAGTGATAATCTCCCGGAAATAGATGACGTCAAGCATTGCCGAACTGTGGATCCGACTGCACCTCTTTAGTGGCGTTGCTCACTGCCGAAGTTAGGATTTGCTCAACTTTTCAAGTGCTGACGGAAGCGTCAGCCAATCAGATCGCTGTATGCAAATACACCAGTAGCCGAATGCTGACTTATATCATTAATTTATCTAAATCACTAACTTTTCATTCCCAACTTCAGACACACCCTTTGTCAAACGTTGGCGCTGAAGCCTCATGTGAATGAAAGAATGAATGAATGAATGAATGAATGAATGAATGAATGAATGAATGAATGTTAAACGCGCACACACAAAAAAGAAATTTTAAAGAAAGCTGAAAATTCTCACAGTAGGAAAAACAAATACTATGAAAGGCAATGGCCATAGGTTTCCAACATTTTTCAAAATATCTTCTTTTTTGTGTAACAAATGAAAGAAGATTTAAAATAAGCAAAGGGTGAGTAAAAGATGACAGAACTGCCATTTTCAGGAAAACTATCCCATTAAGATGTATATCGTAATAGTGAGGGGTTCAAGAGGGTGTAAAATCTTCCTGAAAAATGTCAGATATGAAGATAAACACTTTCCTAAAGTTATAAGCAGACTGCACTATAACATGAGCTACACTGTAAAAAAATATATCTGTTAATTTCTGTATTGTGTGATTTATAAGTGTTTTCCATTTATTTATGGCTGTGAATTGCATTAAAGGACCTTGATCTCTGCCTGTCGACTTGAAAATGTTGAAAATGTAACTGTACACTTTAACAAAGTGACTTCATTAACATTTTGGTAGAAATAATATAATGTATAAGAAATAAAATAGAGAGGAATAATAACAGAAAATGTTCTGGCAGCTTATTACAAGGTTTTTTAGCGTAATAAACAACACCAACCCAGACAATATAGCACTTTAACCTATTAGAAGTGTTACTTTTTTGAGCTTTTCGGGGTTAAAAGTTGTTGGACGAAAGATCCAGGTCTTATAATGCAATTCAAAAGCATAAATAAATGGAGAAAAATAAAAAACATGAATCACAAAATACGAAAAACTGTTCATTTACATATTTTTAAGAGTGTATTTAATCTCCATATCTCTCAGCACAGGTGTCAGAAAGGTCAGAATCATTCATGAAGAGGACACATGAGAGAACTGATGAACTGGGAGATTACAGAGACTCGACTTGATCATTTAACACCATTTCTATGACTCTTTAAATTATCAGTGCAACACTTTTATGAGGAAATGTCGAACCTGAACATCACTGACACTCTGCTAATGTTCCTGAGAGCTTTCTGGTTCTCTAATCTTACTTTTTTTTATAAGGGCTTGATTATCTTTATATGGCATTTTATAAAATGTCATTGGATTAGATTATTAAATATAATGTTCACTTTTTTGTAAATGGTGTCATGGGGGGTCAGTGGTTAGCACTGTCACCTCACAGCAAGAAGGTCTCTGGTTCGAGTCCCGGTTGGGTCAGTTAGCATTTCAGTGTGGAGTTTTCATGTCCTCCTCATGTTGGTGTGGGTTTCCTCTGGGTGCTCTGGTTTCCCCCACAGTCCAAACACATGAGCTGTAGGTGAATTGGATAAACTTAATTGTCCGTAGTGTATGAGTGTGTGTGAATGTATGGTGAGAATGGTAAAGGGGTTTCCCAATTCTGGGTTGTGGCTGGATGGGCATCCACTGTGTAAAACATATGCTGGAGTATTTTATATAATGGCGAAGCTGTGGCGCAGTAGGTTGTTTTGTCGCCTCACAGCAAGAAGGTCGCTGGTTCGAGCTTTGCCTCAGTTGGCGTTTCTGTGTGGAGTTTGCATGTTCTCCCTGCGTTTGCATGGGTTTCCTCTGGGTGCTCCAGTTTCCCCTAAAGTCCAAACACATGCAGTGAATTGTGTAGGCTAAATTGTCCGTAGTGTATGAGTGTGTGTGTGTGTGTGTGTGTGAATGTGTGTGTGGATGTTTCCCAGGTGTGGGTTGCGGCTGGTAGGGCATCCGCTGCGTAAAAACTTGCTGGATAAGTTGGCGGTTCATTCCACTGTGGTGACCCCGGATTAATAAAGGGACTAAGCCGACAAGAAAATGAATGAATTTTATATAATGTTTATATAATACTTATTAGCGGTTCATTCCACTGTGGCGACCCCTGTTAAATAAGTTACTAAGCTGAAGGAAAACGAATGAATGAATGTAAATCCACAATGATTACAATCCTGCAACAATCTGTAAATAATCAAATAGAATCAACCCTAAATACTAATGAACATGGGGGAGTTTATTTCTTTAATGATGCAACAACAAGTGAAATAAAAGGTGATCGCCCTCTTTAAGTTAGACATCAACCCACTGGTAATTAAAAAAGCTGAATAAAACAGTGATATTTACATATAGCGGTAATGTGTTTAAGCTACTGTGCACTTTAATATAATAAAGCGCGAAAAGAGAGCGATGCGGGTCTGTTTAGTGATGCTGCGAGCGGATGAAGCTGAAGTGATTGCGACAGCTCTAATAACAGTAATTGCCAACGGCTCCGAAACTGCAGCTGAGACTCTCTGACAGGCCCAGTCAGAACAAAGATGACGACAACTACATCAGCAAGACAACACGCTTTATAATAACTCTATGTGGAGACCCTGAGCGCCCTCGGTTGAGCAACCAGACCTTTTTCTTTGAATTGAATGGATTTGATTTGATAAATCTGTCAATCATTACTGACTAAAAGTGGATATTAATGACTTCACATTTTAAAGAGGACCTATTATGCACAAATTATTTTTATAAGGGGTTTAAACAGTTGTGTGGAAACAATGTGTGAATATAGCCAGTTTCTATATATATTTATATATATATATAGAATTATATATATTTTTATGATCACGCTTGATCAAAGCAGTCTGCAGAAACACTTTGATTGACATTCTACCTTTGTATATGTCATCAGAGGTGGAAAAACCTCCCCATTTGTGATGTCACCTCCCTCATTTGCATATTAGGTTAGTCTTGTTTTTCAATCTGCCACTATGCTGACGCACAGGCATTTGTAGCTTCGCCCTCTTTTGAAAAGAGCACAATCTCATTTGAATTTAAAGTGACAGTCACAAAACTGGCACAATTATAGGATCAAAGCAAGTGTTGCTCGCTGCAGAGCCATTTGGGCGAGCTGAGCTCCAGCGAGGGGGAGCTTGACCTTGAGCTTGAGCTCCACCTTTTTTGCACTTCTTCTACGAGTGATGTCACTGGGGGTAGGGTTAGGGGTGGGGTTGGTGTACGCATTAAAACAGCTTACAGGAGGAGGAGCGAGAGCTCAGGCTCCCCCTCGCTGGAGCTCAGCTCTGCTCAAATGGCTCTGCAGCGAGCACCCGCTCGATCAAAGCCTAAAAGGGGCAAATTCAAAGAGCTCAAAAACATTATTTGTGGAGTATTTTGATCATGAAACTTCGCATACACACTCTAGGGACATAAATCAGTGAAAAACGACAAGCATTTGGGTTTTCAACTGGTGACCTCAAAGATGTAATACCCATCTGGAAACTGTGCGTACACTTGCGGCAGTCCATGTCGTGTTCAGTCATCTCTACAGTGAGACTGCCATATAGCTGAAGGTGAAAGCAGAATGTTGGATGTGGATACAGTAGCTACATGATGCTCACGGCGGTAAAACACTCGCCTTGAGTATTTCAGAGCTCTTTGTTGCCACTTGTCTCTTTCCTTCCCATCAAAGTTGTGCTTACGGTGAAGGTGAGACAGAGAAAGACTAGCTAAATGGGATGAAATCCCATCCAAAATGTGACATTGTGTTTTAGCAGCAGAAACTGCTCACAGTGTCTCTCGTGGGATTAAACCGTTGCAGAAACAAGCATGAGTCGATGAAGTACAGCAGCAGTCAGAGAGAAAATCAGCAGTGATGATGCTAATAGACATTAACTGCCTGTGGAATTACTCTGCAAATAGTTCTCAGCTTTACCTGGAGAGAAGGTCGATTACAAAAATGTCACCAGTACAATACAGTAGTCGCACTGCAATAAATGCTTCTTTGAGTTTTTGAGCTCTATTTTAACAATCTAAGCTCAAAGTCTAAAGTGTATGGCGCAAAAGCATTAAGAGTGTGTCCGAATCTACTTTCGCTATTTAAAGAATTGAAAAATACAGTTTACGCCCCAGAGCATGGTCTAATAGGGTTGTGCTTATTCTCTGAATGAGTTCTGGGTGTGTTTTCAGCATAACCTGCTTTAAACCAATCAGAGTCTTATCTCTCCTTCCCTTTAAGAGTCAGTTGCCTCGCACCTTGGCACATTTGCTATTTACATGACGGACTTTGTAAGTGGAAAAAAATAATGTTTTACTACACTGAAAAAAAAATATTTGAAGATGATACCTTGATTTTACTTAATTTTTTTAAGTTAAGTGGTTGTAAACAATTTGTTTATGTTGAGTTTAAACAAATAAATTAAGCTGAACATTACTACATTTAATTTGTTTGTTTAAATTCAACACAAATAAATTGGATGCAACATTTTTGCAGACAACATTTTCTTCAGTGTAGTGAGAGAACAGTTAATCTGAGCATCTGCAGCGCGAGGATAAAGAATGAGCCTCCTCCATTCCACCTTTACTTTCCTTTTACTCTTTAATTTACTCCTTTACTTTCGTGGAGTAAGGAAACGGTGGAAACTCACTCCACTGAAGACATCCATTAGCCTACACAAATAATTTCATTAAGCGTAAGATTTGTTTCAAAACTATTTCTAAATTCAGTTCTAATTTCCAGCAAAGGAATAAATAAACAGTAATAACGAAGTGTGGTCAAAAAACTGAGTTATATCCAAACACACGTCCTGTTCTTATGCCCCACATGGTATTGCAGACGTCTCCAAAACCCGACAGGTGGACAAATCTACACTTGTTTTTATTTAAACAAATATAAATCTGCATATAATAAACAATACTGCTAATAATAATAACATTATACAAATGTAAATTATCATGAATAAACTGAAAAAAAGCCCCCCAAGGTGAAGGGATGGAGGCAGTGGTTTTTATATTTATGTAGAAAATAATTATTTTTGTAACATTTTAATCTTTTGTTGTTTTCATCTGTAAATATATTTGTGTATTTCTGTACATCATGTGTGTATTAAGCAATGTGTAAGTGTTTTGGACCTGCATAGGGGTCCAAAACCCCTATGGGAGCAGCTTTTAGTTAGTCAACGACATAGTCTTTTCATTTCTTTAAAGCAACGCGCTAATAATGTGCCTTAACACACCTCCTCTTTAGACCAGCACACCAGTGAGCCCACAAAGTGGTGCAAATGGATTTGCTATTTAAACAACGTGGCACAAAGCGTAAAATTAGGATTGCGCTGGTCCGAAAATAGCAACAAATCACGCCGAAAACATCTTGCGCCTTATTGCACCGGGTGCATGATAGGGCCTTGATCCTGTTTCTAGTCCAAAAATCTAAAATTTTTAAAATCAAGAGGCATTTTCTAGACAAGTAAACACAAAATTTTGTTTTCAGAAATAATAAATCAAAATTACGGCTATTTTTTCTGCTTCAAGTCAGCATGAAGCTGCAAAAATTTTTTGTTTGTTTGTTTGTTTTTTCGTATTGTGATACAGTTTCTTGAAAAAATGGAATATTAAATGAGAAAACAGTGGGCGTGGTTTGTTGTTTCTACTGAGAGCTGATTGGATGTAGTATTGAGAGCTGATTGGATGTAGGCATTTCATTCAGAAAGATGTGGAAAGGGGTTTGTGGAGAGTTGTTATAATCTAACAGACTCCTCCTGCTCATCATTTCTGTTTGTTGTCAAAACTAACAGTTGGACCTACAGCAAAACCTCAGACAGATGTACTCTAAAAATTTAATGGAAAGCAAACAGGAAGTGTGTTCAAACTTAATTGTTTTATGTTCAATCCACTTACATCTGTGAAAGCTAATAAATTATCTTAATTCCTTCATATCATCTCAACACAAATCAATTGTGTGGAACCTAGCGTTTTTTAAAGTGCACTGTAATTAAATGTTGGGTTCCAGGCAATTTCTTCATGTTGTCTGAACCCCAAATCAAGTAAACTAACCTAATCGTTTTTCTACAAATGTAAGTAGATTGAACATAATTAAGTTAGAAACATAAGAAAACCGTAATAGTTGTGTTGTTTCATTCATTCATTCATTATCCTTTGGCTTAGTCTCTATTTCAGAGGTCGCGACAGCGGAATGAACCGCCAACTATTCCAGCATATCTTTTACGCAGCAGATACCCTTCCAGCCGCAACTAAGTACTGGGAATACATTCTCATTCACACACACAATCATAGACTACAGCCAATTTAGTTAATCCAATTCACCTGTAGCGCATGTGTTTGGACTGTGTCGGAAACCAGGGCACACAGAGGAAACCCACGCCGACATGGGAAGAACGTGCAAACTCCAAACAGAAATGCCAACTGGCTCAGCTGGGACTCGACCAGGGACCTTCTTGCTGTGAGGCGACAGTGCTAATCACTGAGCCACAATGCCGCCCATCTTGTTTCAACCCATTTTAAATAAGTTTGAACAAGAGCAAAGGTCAAATTTTGAAAATGGCCAATTAATATTTTGAAATATTTTGAAATGAACACTGTTGGTCAGACGTGTAAAAACAGATCAAAGATAAACAAGGCTTGTAAGAAATGAGAATGCAGAGCTAACACATGTGAATGGCGATGTGAGAGTTCACTTGTTGTCTGTGTTTATCTGGCAGGAAATCTGATGAAATACCTCGAACAAAGGATGTGAACCCTTTTTATTTGCTTCTGTTCTTTAAAATCCTCTAACAAGACGCTTTGATGTAACCACACATTTACACCACCAGCAAAATCATGTGGATTTGAGGGCAAAGCCTTCTGTCATTCTGCTAAATCTATCCAGAGAGAGAGAGAGGCAGCTGTTTGGTATTCTCTGTGCTGTCTTCTGCTTGCTGAGGTTCTCATAAGATTGGAAATTTAGACAAACAAGATAATGAAATCAAAAGAGCCTGTCCTGCCACAGCGCAACACTATAAAAACTGCTGGTTTCCACACATTGGAATTAACCCTCTCAGACTCAAATTAAGTTTTAAAAACAGGAAAAATCTGATATTTGGGGAAAATTATCATATGGGGTAGTGCAATAGAATCCTGACTTTTTTTTTTAGAGAGATCTTCACAAGCAAGGCGTTTTGGGATGTTGCAGATTTGCAACATTGGCCCAGTGTGGTAATTAGACACTGACGACTTGACGAAGTGTGTCGTAGTGCTCACTAAAACAGATGAGCGAGACAAACTACTTAAACAATGAAACAAAGCATTGGTCTGGCAAGGCAAGGCAACTTTGTCGTAATGCTCACTAAAACAGATAACTAAAACAAACTTGGCATTACTGCCATTACTAATACAAATCCATAGTATAATATAATTCGTTAACTTACTGCACTCTTTTAGATTACTTTTAGGATGGATGGGTTAACTGTTTTGGAGCTTTAAAACCCCAGGCACCATTCACTGCATTACAAAGTTGAGAAGAGCCAAGATAATCTTTTTTTTTTTTTACAAATTTAAGTAGATTAAACAAAAAACACTCAGGTTTAGGAACCGTTTTGTTTCAACTCACTTTAAATAAATAGTTTGAACAAGTAGCAAACTGTACTGTGCACTTAGGCTCTATTTTGACGGAGGGCGCAAACGCTTTCAGGATGTGTCAGAATGCATTTTTGCCAATTTAAGGACGGGATAATCAGCTTTGCGCCATGGCGCATGGTCTAAAAGGGTTGAGTTTATTTTCGTAATGAGTTATAGGTGTGTTTTGAGAATAAACCAATCAGAGTCTCATCTCCCATTCCCTTTAAGAGCCAGCTGCGTCACGCCATAAGTGCATTTTGACGTAAAGTAAGTTCACTTTCGCTTTTGCTCTCGTGGATAGGGAAACCTTTACGCACAGAAATCAATTAGTCTATAAATAATTAATTTAGTTTGTTAAGCACAAAGATTTGTTTTAAAACTATTTCGAAATTCAGTTCTAATTTCCAGCAAATAAATAAATGAACAATAATAATCAAGTGTGTTCAAAATACTGAGTTATTTCCAAATACACCTGCCATGCCCCATATGGTCTGAAATTTGACAGGTGGACAAATCTAAGCTTGTTTTTAATAAAACAAATATAAATATGCATATAATAGATAATACTGCTAATAGTAATAACATTATACAAAAGCAAATTGAATTAACTGAAAAAGCCTCCCGAGATGAAAAAAATAAGGCAGTGGTTTTTAAATCTTCATGTAGGCTAGAAATTAATATGTTTTGTAATATTTTAATCATTTATATTTATATCCTGTAAATATGTATATATATATATATATATATATATATATATATATATATATATATATATATATATATATATATATATATATATATATATATATATATATATATATACATCCTTAAGATATTATATATTTTTCATATGTAAAGATATTTGCGTATTGCTCTGCATCTTGTTTGTAGTGTGTAAGCCAGGCGCTCTTTGCGCCAGACAATAGACCGACTTTGTTCTGGTCTAAAGATCAGACTATTTACAGTTTCTCAAAATAGCAACGCGCCAAAACACGCCTGCTTTTTTAGACCAGAACGCCTATGGGTGCACATTTGAGCGCAAATGCATTTGCTATTTAAACAGCGTAGCGCAACACCTCAAAATGACCCTTGCGCCGAGCTGAAAGTAGCAAAAGAGTATTGCGCCCGCCTTGCGCCACATTGCGCCGGGTGTATGAAGGGCCCTTAGTGTGACTTTACAATGTGAGATCATTGGATTGTAATGTTTATAAGTGAATCAATAATCTTTTAATATGTAATGCTTCAATTTTGTTCACCTGAAAGAAGGAAGGCATTTTTGTGACCCAAACCTCTTCAGGTCTTCAACTGTAAACATGGTTTCTGTGGTGAAATATATCTCATTACACTCCCTCTTATTCATCTCTGCATGTTCCTTCGTCCAATCCCGGTTGAGCTGTGATATTAGTTCCCAGAGCCTTCCAGCGAGGGGTCGGCGCTCCTTCACAGCAGCATTATTGCCTCGGTAAGGATTACAAAAGAGCCGGACAATGGATTTATGGACATTGATTGCAGTACTGCACGGGCAGCTCAGAGACGGCGCGCGAGGCGAAAGGGGTGTAAACAAAGGCCCCGCAGTCGGACATATTTTCAGAGCTGGACGCTGAAGGAGCATCACCCTGACTACCCGCATGTCAGCACAGAACCAACAGTCCAGGTCCAAGGCAAGACAATCTGTCTGGACAAGGGAAAAACAAGTGTCTTATGGCTCGTGCACACCAAGCCTATGCTAAACAACCAGCGCAGATAAAACCCAACTGTGTTTTCTGGACCAGGGGGACCCAAACATGGTTCTGGATGGCCAGTGTCTGGCAAAGTTCAGTTTCAACCCCAATCATACACATCTGGGCTAGCTAATCAAGCTCTTACTAGGCTTTCTAGGAAAATCCATGCAGATACGTTGAGGCAACTTGGAGCTTAAAATCTGCTAGACCGTGTTTGAGCACTCCTGGTCTGTACTAAAAAGCTGCTTGTGAACACACCAAATGGACGAAAGCCGACTGAAACGAGAGATCTACACAAGAACTTCCTCTTTCCTCTTCCACGAAGGGCAGTATTTGTTTTCTTATCCGCTTGTTAAGTGGTGACGTGTTTGTGACGTATGTATACTGTTTCCGGGTCCAAGCCGCCATTCATTTGAGTGGAGAAATCATTCGTTTATGATCACGTTTTATTCCTATCACACATTAAAGTTAATTTCATATATAATCATAGTGTACACAACAATCTCTGGGCTTGCTGCATAACAAATACACAAATTTTAACAATTTATAAAAAATTAATCACTTTCTAGCCATCGAATATTATGGACATATATACTGCGATCGTGATTTTCGAAAGCCTTAAATTGCTTTGTAAACGTTTATTATTACCATTTCATGAGTCTCCCCATTCAGTTCAATAGAGCGCTTGGACCCGGAAGCCGCTTCGCATGACGTCACACTTAACAAGCGGATTCACAATGGGAAACCAGAACTTCCGACAAGCACACGTAAAGTGTAAACAAAGTGTTTAGCACCTTTATCACTTTAGTTGTCCCGGAGGTATTCAGTACTATAAATATGTCTGATACTCTACTAATCCATATTGCTTGAAGATATTTGGGAAATGTAGCAAATTTCAGCCGACCTTTTTGTGATCCTTATTAGCTACGTCAGTTTACTACGTCACAATTGCCTTCAGGACTCTGATCTTATTGTTTCACTGGAGTTGTAATAGGTAGAGTTTGTAGTTCTGATTACAAAGTACAGTATTACAACTATAAATTCTGTGAAATCATGTTCTAATTTAGGGTGGGTTATCAAAATAAGCATTTGTCTTTCAAACTGTTTAGTTAGCCTATGTGCTATTATTGTTACGTAACATTACATTACTACAGTAATCTTATATTTTATTGTATATTAAAGAATATTAAGGTGACGCAGTGGCGCAGTTGGTAGTGCTGTCGCCTCACAGCTAGAAGGTCGCTGGTTCGAACCTCGGCTGAGTTAGTTGCCGTTTCTGTGTGGAGTTTGCGTGTTCTCCCTGCGTTCGTGTGGGTTTCCTCCAGGTGCTCCGGTTTCCTCCACAGTCCAAAGACATGCGGTACAGGTCAATTGGGTAGGCTAAATTGTTCGTAGTGTGTGTGTGAATGAGTGTGTGTGGATGTTTCCCAGAGATGGGTTGCAGCTGAAAGAGCATCCGCTGCGTAAAAACCTGCTGGATAAGTTGGCGGTTCATTCCGCTGTGGCGACCCCAGAATAATCAAGGGACTAAGCCGACAAGAAAATGAATGAATGAATAAATAAATAATATTTAATGACTTAAAAATTGTATTTGTTTGACTCTCACTATACAAAATAAGATAGGAAGTGTCAAATGTTATATATAGTTTACAGAAGTAATTTACACTTTTAGTTATTTATTGGGGGCCCTCATATGTTCTGGGGCCCCAAGCAGCCGCTCACCTTGCTTATTGGTTAAATCAGCCCCTGACCGTGACGATGCTTTTTTAGAAATATAAAGATGAAAAAAAATGATTGCCATTTACTAAAATAGCCACTTGAAAAATTTTGCCTAAGGCTTTTATTAATGATTTTCTTTTTAATTTTTAAGAGCAGTAATTTATTGAGCTACACTGTAAAAAAAAAATACTGGGTTCAACGCAAATCCCTCATGTTGACTCAACACAAATTATCCTTCATTCATTTTCTTTTCAGCTTAGTCCCTTTTTTAATCTAGGGTCGCCACAGTGGAATGAACCGCCGACTTATCCAGCATATGTTTTACACAGCTGATGCCCTTCCAGATGCAACCCAGCTCTGGGAAACACTCAATTACACACATACACTAAGGACAATTTAGCCTACCCGATTCACCTATACCACATGTCTTTGAACTTGTTGGGGAAACCAGAGCACCTGGAGGAAACCCATGTGAACACGGCGAGAACAGGCAAACTCCACACAGAAATGCGATTGTGATACCCACTGAGCCACCGTGACGCCATTAACACAAATTGAGTTAACTTAAGTGTTTTAAATTAAATGAACTTAAGTTTGCAAAAACCATTAAGCACCCCCCACCACCACCACCACCTCCTAAACCAAGTATTGTGTTGATTCAGCTTGTTTAGATAAGTAGTTTGAACAACCAGCAAAAATATATAGACCTTTTGAGCGTATGCTTGATATTCACACCAAAGGACAGTAGATTCGGCTCAAAAAATATAATAACACAGCAGTTTTGATAACAAGAGTTCCATGGAAGATAAAATATTGTACCATTGGCTGCATTTTAAATGATGACAATACTAAATATAATCACTTTATGTTATATGTGTGATAGTGAAAATGCAAAGTCATGTCAACAACCAATCTCTAGTCCCTCTTGGCCACCTCCGTCTGGTTATTGACAGCGTTTCTGTGTATATGTTGCTGTTCTGTGACAGTCAGCCTCTGAAAATCAATTGTTAGCACTTGTCAAGGAAAGGGACCAAGGACCAAGGAAAGCCAAGTAAATCAGCCAAGCGCAACCTAAAGGCCGAACAATGAAAAAAGGAAGTGACCTCATGATAGCCGAGCACCAGCGTCTTGAATGATAAATCATATTGAGTGTGGTGGGTGATACGCAGGCCAATGTTTTCCCCGTTCCTCGCTTCACAGCAAAAAAAAAAAAAAAGAGGGGGCAACAATGAATCCTTAATGAAAATCAGCAGGCAGAACGCGGCAACACAGACGCCGACGCTGATTGCCATCAATTTCCCATTTGCAGTCATGAAGAGAAAAAGTAAAAACTGTTTGCATATCTGATTATTGCATAAATCAGATCTTGATTTTTTTTGGAAATCCTACAGAAAAACAGCAAAACAAGCCAAACGCAGACAAACAAAAGCGGTGGCGTAGGCGAACTGTAACGAGCCCCTTTAATTTAATGTGCTCGGGGTTTCTATCAATTAAGCAGTTCGCCCCTCAGCAATCTTCAAAGCCTTTGAATCCAAACTTTTCATGCTTTCCAGTCATATAATTTAGTTTTTAAAGCGGCTATATTTCTGCTTCACTTGCTAGACCAACAAAACAGAAAGAAAATAACTAGATTTGCATGTTTTAGCTGAACACATACCGGCCCTGCTAATGTTTCCAGAATACTTCTACTGCTACCTGTGTGCCAGAGTAGAGCGGAGTAAGTTCTAGAAGTAAAAACATAATCTGCGTAGATTTAAAGGTGCAGTATTTAAGTTTTTGACTCTTCTAAAGCATAAAAATAACTGTCTCTGTACATTAAGTTGAGTTAAAAGCCTATTAACACAGGAAACAAACACATCAGCTCTGACTCAGTTTCAGCAGAGATCTACTTTTGATTTGTTGCTCGTGTTATTGTTGCCTCTCCGCTAGCTGTGAAGCTTTTGTCACTGCCTGTCTTGAGACCGTAGGAATTTTACGAGGTCTCTTTTATAGAGCCGCGTCTCACAAGATGACATATACACGGCATCCTGACTTCTGCTTTGGTAGCACACAGCAGATCAAAAAAGCAGCTTCTCCGTTTTATTTTTTTACTTTCACATCCTCTCTGTTGTAGTGTTTTTATTAGATTTGCAGTTGCACTATGGTTATATGAAGGTATCAAACCCCTCGGCAAGAGTGGGAGTTGAGGCAAGCCCCGACTTCTATCTTGAACTTCATCAAATCCAAACACATATACTGTATTGTGTTTCTGGTGAACTCTGTTAGAATCTATATTGTAGCCGAGGGGTGTTGCAATATATACTATGCAGATATGCTGTCTAATATTTTGTCATCAAGAGTCTGAAAATTAAAACTACACACTTTGGACCTTGTCTTTTTTTGCTAGTTTTTGCCCGTTGCAGGCAGGGTTTATTTTGTGCCAGAACACTCCGGATCCGGCTCTTCTGAATTCTGATACAGCACCTCATTTTACCGATCCTCCTCCTCAACCGCCCTCCTCTCCTGTCGGATGTTCATTTTCACTTTCTTCCGTGACTCTCCAACTCTCTTTACTGTCGTCTGTGATACCCCCCCCTCGCCCCTCCCCCCATTACATGATACCAATCCGCCATCCAACGCCCCGTCTACATCTTAATGGTGGGCAGAGCGAGGCTTCATTAAGAACTGAAACAGTCAAAGCAAATGTGTCAAAGCTTCGAAACGTTTCGAAACATATCTCTACAGTGACACCTAGTGGTAATTTTTTAAGTATTGCTCTGGAACAGCTTAAGCAAGGAAAGAGTACAGTCATTTAGTGGAGTGGTAAAAGTTTCTTACTAGCATGCAGAGGTAATGGGTTCAAACCCAGTTGTGATGCAGCTATAGATGTTAGTTTTTAAAAACCGGCGTATTCGCATGCTGCTACATTGAAAGCATATGATTCGATTCATACTAGCATCTAGCGGCTTTTGCATCTGAACTGTTCATATAGTACTATGTTTTCAGAATGAGCCTGAGTTGGGCTTCTCTGCAGGGAATGTTGAACACACTGGTTTTTACATCAAAAAAATCTTCTAGTTTGTTTACCGTTAACTTCTAGATGACTAATAATAACAAATCAAAAGTTTTGTGCGTTGATAGAAATGAGCTTTCTTTCAATTTGCAAATTAAGCTGAATAGTTGACTTCCTTGAAAGCATAGCAGTAAATATTTTGTTCTCTCTCTCTCTCTCTCTCTCTCTCTCTCTCTCTCTCTCTCTTTCTTTCGGCCCAGGAGGAACAAAACCGAGGCAAGCCCAACTGGGAGCATTTGAACGAGGACCTCCATGTGCTCATCACAGTGGAGGATGCCCAGAACCGAGCTGAGATCAAGCTCAAGCGGGCGGTGGAGGAAGTCAACAAACTACTCGTGCCTGCGGTAAGTAAAACACACTTCCCTTCTCTTCATTCTTGCTGCAAAACCCTCTCAAATATCAGACATCATGTTTGTTTAGGCTCGCTGATGTCATATGTGTCAAAGTGAAAGGAATTGTCTTTTTAAGTTACACGCCAATGGTTTTCTTTTGGTTTAAAAACATATTCACAAAAGAAGGCCCTTTCAAACTGCAGTGGAGGTTCAGTTTACGGTTTGCGTAAAGAGTGACTATAGTGCGTCTCTCTGAACACTCATATTATTTGCCGTTTTAATGCACTATATTATATTCAAGTCTCTAAATGCAAATATCACATAATCGCCAGCACTTGCCCTTTAAAGCCAATTATAACTGATTGCTTTGTGGCAATTTACTGGACACTGAAAAGGATATGTTCCAGACAGCTCCACTCAGGAAATAAGGGTATTTAAATTCACATCATGCATGTTTGCTATTAATTAGATATTATCGTTATTGTGACATCATGCAGCAAGCATCTACATTCAAGGTCATATTTACTTAGATACAGATTTATAGATATACATAGTTGACTTTAACAGAGTTGATGATAACAAAGTTTATTATAAGAGTTGACGATAATAGAGTTGACGATAACAGCGTTGATTATAACAGTGTTGACGATATCAGAGTTGATGATAACAGAGTTGACGATAACACAGTTGATAATAACAGAGTTGATGATATCAAAGTTGATGATAACAGGGTTGACGATAACAGAGTTGATGATAACAGAGTTGATGATAACAGAGTTGACGATAACAGAGTTGACGATAAAGTTGACGATAACAGAGTTGACGATAACAGAGTTGACGATAACAAAGTTGACGATAACAGAGTTGACGATAACAGAGTTGATGATAACAAAGTTGGCGATAACAGAGTTGATGATAACAGAGTTGATTATACCAAAATTGATGACAACAGAGTTGACGATAACAGAGTTGATTATACCAAAGTTGACGATAATAGAGTTGATAACAACACAGTTGACGATAACACAGTTGACAAAAACAGAGTTGATAATAACAGAGTTGATGTCAACAGAGTTGACGATAACACAGTTGACGATAACAGAGTTGACGATAACAGAGTTGACAATAACAGAGTTGATTATACCAAAGTTGACGATAATAGAGTTGATAACAACACAGTTGACGATAACACAGTTGACAAAAACAGAGTTGATAATAACAGAGTTGATGTCAACAGAGTTGATGATAACAGAGTTGACGATAACAGAGTTGACGATAACAGAGTTGACAATAACAGAGTTGATTATACCAAAGTTGACGATAATAGAGTTGATAACAACACAGTTGACGATAACACAGTTGACAAAAACAGAGTTGATAATAACAGAGTTGATGTCAACAAAGTTGACGATAACAGAGTTGACGATAACAGAGTTGATGATAACAAAGTTGACGATAACAGAGTTGATGATAACAGAGTTGATTATACCAAAATTGATGACAACAGAGTTGACGATAACAGAGTTGATTATACCAAAGTTGACGATAATAGAGTTGATAACAACACAGTTGACGATAACACAGTTGACAAAAACAGAGTTGATAATAACAGAGTTGATGTCAACAGAGTTGACGATAACACAGTTGACAAAAACAGAGTTGATAATAACAGAGTTGATGTCAACAGAGTTGACGATAACACAGTTGACAAAAACAGAGTTGATAATAACAGAGTTGATGATAACAGAGTTGATGATAACAGAGTTGACGATAACAGAGTTGACGATAACAGAGTTGACAATAACAGAGTTGATTATACCAAAGTTGACGATAACAGAGTTGATGACAACAGAGTTGACGATAACACAGTTGACAAAAACAGAGTTGATAATAACAGAGTTGACGATAACAGAGTTGACGATAACAGAGTTGATGATAACAGAGTTGATAATGACAGAATTGATTATACCAGAGTTGATGAGAACAGCTTTGTCGATAGCAGAGTTGACGATAGCAGAATTGATTATACCAGAGTTGATGATAACAGAGTTGACGATAGCAGGGTTGATGATAACAGAGCTGACTATAAAACAGTTGATTGCAACAATGTTGACTATAATAGAGATCATGATAATGGAATGTGCGATAACAAAATTGACGATAACAGAGTTGACAATGACAAAAACATCTGACGATAACAGAGTTGACGATAACGGAGAGTACGATTACAGAGTTCACAATAGCAGAGTTGACAATAACAGCTGACGATAACAGAGTTGGCGGTAACATAATTGACCGTAATAGAGTTGATGATAACAGAATTGAGGATAACGGATGGTACATTAATGGAGTTGACAATAGCAGAGTTGACAATAACAATAACAGCTAACGATAACAAAGTTGACAATTAGAGAGTTGATAATAACAGTTACCGATATAAGATTTAAAGATAAGAGAGTTGACAATAACAGAGTTGACAGTAACAAAGTTGATTATAGATGAATTAACGGTAACATATATGATAGTAATAGAGTTGACATAACAGAGTTTACGTTAACAGAGTTGACGATAATAACGTTGACAGTAACAGAGTTGACAGAAAACACAACAGAAAGATGAAATATAGACTTAATTATTTAATGAGGCAAGGAAAGGTTTAAATGAATAGTTGCAAATCTTTTCAAGATAAAATGTCCCTGGATACACACATACTCAAACGTAATATGTACCCACAATTCTAGAATGACCTGTAAATAATTCTTCTCATTCACATAAGTATTATGTTGTTCACATAAGTTTTATAATTTAAGAAAAAATCTTTGAATAACTTTTAGATCTGCTATGTAAATGTTTAAATACAATTGCTAGATTTTTATTCATGTATTTCACAAAGAAGCAGTTTGTGGCATGAAGACATACATAGATTACTGCTTCTCTTTTTCGTCTGAGTTCATATATTAGTAATTCTATTAGTATCATATGAGCATAAGCAACATTCTTATATTAGTAACAGTATTGTCATCTGCTTACCACACATAAGAGTGTGCGCATCTATGAGGCAGACAGCCTTTAAAATGCTTTCCTCTTTCGTTTCCTTTCTGTCTTGGTGTCACTTGATGAGTGGGAAGTGAAACATTCTCCAAATGCACTCTTGTAAAACGGGAAGTGCTGTGCAGGACGGTGCGGTTGAGTAATCAGTCACTTGGAACATTATGAGCTCAGCATTGTATGATTGTCATTGTACTTTACATCAAAAGGCTAAAATAATAGGGTTAAGTAAGCCTGGATGGTTATAAATTAAGTGTTTTAAAGTTTAACAAAAACAGTGAGGCAGTTTGAAAACCCATGAATAGTTTTTTAAAGCCTGCCTAGTAGCTTACCAGTAATTTTAATCAAAATGAATGAAAGTGGAAATAACATTAAGTGGAAGTTGTGTAAGAATTTTCTTCTTTGTTTGACGTATATCCAAGTGAAAGTGCTTTAAACAGTAAAAAATACATTTGGGGCAGGACCTGATTTTGTTTATGGAGAATTGATTGGATGGTTGCTGGGTGGGACTTGATTTTGTCTGTGTAGGTGATTGGATGGTTGATGGGTGGGGCTTTATTTTGTCTATGGGGAATTGAATGGGTGATTGTTGGGCACGGCTTGATTTTGTTTATGAAGAATTTATTGGATGATTGTTGGGTGGGACTTGATTTTTCTATTGAGAATTGATTGGTTGGTTGATTGTTGGGTGGGGCTTGTCTATAGGGAATTAATGGGATGGTTGTCGGGCACGGCTTGATTTTATTTTTGTGAAATTGATTGGATGGTTTTGGGGAGGGGCTTGATTTTTTTATTGGGAAATGATTGGGTGGTCGTTAGGCTGGACTTGATTTTGTCTTGGGAATTGATCGGATGGTTGTTGGGCAGGGCTTGATTTTGTCTATAGAGAATTGATTGGTTGGTTGGTTGTTGGGTGGGGCTTGATTTTGTCTATAGGCAATTAATTAGATGGTTGTTGGGCGGGACTTGATTTTGTCTATGGGAAATTGATTGGTTGGTTGCTTGGTTGTTTGACGAGACTCGATTTTGCAAATGGGGAATTGATTAGTTGGTTGTTGGGCAGGGCTTGAGTTTGTCTATAGGGAGTTGATTGGTTGGTTGGTTGGTTGTGGGGCGGGACTTGATTTTGTCTAAGGGGAATTGATTGGTTGGTTGGTTGGTTGGTTGGTTGGTTGGTTGGTTGGTTGGTTGGCTGGTTGGTTGGTTGTTGGGCGAGACTTGATTTTGTCTAAGGGGAATTGATTGGTTGGTTGGTTGGTTGGTTGGTTGGTTGGTTGGTTGGTTGGTTGGTTGGTTGGTTGGTTGGTTTGTTGGTTGTTGGTTGGTTGGCTGGTTGGTTGGTTGTTGGGCGAGACTTGATTTTGTCTAAGGGGAATTGATTGGTTGGTTGTTGGGCAGGGCTTGATTTTGTCTATGGGGAGTTGATTGGTTGGTTGGTTTGTTGGTTGGTTGGTTTGTTGGTTGGTTGGTTGGTTGGTTGGTTGGTTGGTTGTTTGGTTGGTTGGTTGGTTGGTTGGTTGGTTGGCTGGCTGGTTGGTTGGTTGGTTGGCTGGTTGGTTGTTGGGCGGGACTTGATTTTGTCTAAGGGGAATTGATTAGATGGTTGTTGGACGTGGCTTGATTTTGTTTATGGGAAATTGATTGATTTGAATGGTTAGGGTCCTATGGTGAATGGATTGAGTATGATTAGGGATATACATTAGGATCATTCTTTAAAAGTGCTAATAAACAGTTCATATCTTTAAAAAATGGTAATAAACCATTAGTAAATGATGTGAATTGTTACCCAATCTAAAGTGTTACCAAAATTTGAAGCCTAGATAATACGGAGATCCTGCTAATACAGACTTTAAATTCCACAAGCTTAAAGGCAACATTCTGTCGTTCTGTGACACTAGTGTTTTAAGATTTAAGAGGTCACATCATGACCTTAATAGTCAAGTCATGTGATGAAGTCATGGTCATTACTTAATATAACATGAACTGTTATAGACACATTCCAAGAGTCTGGGAGTTCTGTTCACTACTACAGCATGACCAGTGAGTCCTACCTCAATTATCTCATTAGCTCTGGGGCATTAATGAAGGACACAAATGCACAGAATTGAGATGCTCGATAACCATTGACTTCCATAGTATTTGTTTTTAACTATGGTATTAAGTCAATTGTTATATGTTTTCAGCTTTCTTCAAAATATCTTCTATAGAAGATATAAACTCATAAAGGTTTGGAGTAAATAGTGAGTAACTTTTCATTTTTGATGTGAACTATCCCTTTAACTCCACACAAGAACTTAAAAATTTTGAAATAAAGGCGAAAAGTAAGTTACAACTAAAGAGATGTTATTGTCAGCCACGGTAATCTCAAAATGCGACCGCTGACAGCGCAAGTTGAAGACTTTCATGTCAGGTTGCAGAGGGAACACTATATAATGTGGCCACAGGAGGAAAGATGATATGTTATTGCTTCAGTTGGCTGTCATGGCAACTGCCAACACCTTCAATAAGCTCAGTGAGAACAGTCACACACCCCCAATCAGTGGACCTGCACTTGGGGTCTCAAAGTGGACCCAGACTCAAAACCCGGCTGTGTTGTCTTCTTGTGTCAGCTTTTGTCTCTAACAAAAAGCTGCATATAAACACAAAAAAGGCGACTGCTGTATAGCATATGTGTTCTGTGCCTTCATGTTAAATATTAACTCTCTCCAGCAGGCGTTATTAGTATACTCTGCATTCAAACAGAGAAACCGTATCCAGACTGCAAATATGTAAACCATAAACAAAACAGCACTCGCATTTTCATGTTGAATATAAATCATGCTGATCACTTGCTTCATTCAAGATGGCTCATGTGTCAGGTTCCAATAGCAGAGTTGGGACACTTTATAATTTATAATAATAATAATAATAATGATAATAATAATAATAATAATAGTTATTATTATTAATATTATTATTATTATGCATTCATTCATTCATTCATTCATTTTCTTTTCGGCTTAGTCCCTTTATTAATAAGGGGTCGCCACAGCGTAATGAACCACCAACTTATCCAGTTTTACACAGCATGTTTTACTCGTCGTCCTGTTATTATTATTATTATTATTATTGTTGTTGTTGTTAAGATTGCTTTGTTTAATTTTTTATTAATAATTGTGGTGATTATGATAAGATTTATTAAATGAAATAATTTATTAATAATAACAATACTACTACTACTATTATTATTATTATTATTATTATTATTATTATTATTATTAATGTTGTTGTTATTATTATGATTATTATAATGATGGCGCAGTTGCGCAGTAGGTAGTGCTGTCGCCTCACAGCAAGAAGGTCACTGGTTCGAGCCTCGGCTGGGTCAGTTGGCATTTCTGAGTTTGCATGTTCTCCCTGCATTCGCATGGGTTTCCTCCGGGTGCTCCGGTTTCCCTCACAGTCCAAAGACATGCGGTACAGGTGAATTGGGTTAGCTAAATTATACGTAGTGTATGAATGTGAATGAGTGTGTATGGATATTTCCCAGAGATGGGTTGCTGCTGGAAGGGCATCCGCTGCGTAAAACATATGCTGGATAAGTTGGCGGTTCATTCCACTGTGGTGACCCCAGATTAATGAAGGGACTAAGCTGAGAAAAAAAAGAATGAATTATTATTATTGTTATTATTATTATTATTATTATTATTATTATTATTATTATTATTTTATTATCATTGTTGTTATTATTATTATTATTATTATTTTATTATTATCATTGTTATTATTATTATTATTATTATTATTTTATTATTATCATTGTTGTTATTATTATTATTATTATTATTATTATTTTATTATTATCATTGTTGTTATTATTATTATTATTATTATTATTATTTTATTATTATCATTGTTATTATTATTATTATTATTATTATTGTCATTGTTATCATTATTATTATTAATGTTGTTGTTGTTGATGTTGTAATGTTGTTCAATGTATAATTGCAAAATAAGCTGGAAATGTACATATATACTGCAGTTTTTCCCATTTAAAACCAGAACTGGTAACAAAATATTTGCTTTTTGATTTTTAAACCAAACTCAGGATTATTCCCTACAAATTTGAAATCTTTTCTGACCAACACCCTTCAACAACATGCTCCAAAATGAGGCCAGAAGGCAGAGAGTAGGTAGTGTCTTGTGGCTGCTTGAATGGATTGTAAAAAGTGGACAAGCCCGAAGTATTAGTATTTAGGGATATCAATTGGATCAACAAATAAAGCATCTTAATTCCAGGTGTTAACAGGATGCAGGTGTCACTCGCTGGATTGGCACCTTACCTTCCGAAGAAAGCTAGCAAACCATTGTACGTTACAGCAGCATGCAGGAGTCATCAGCTCGGCTTCCTCTATTTTAAGTCATCATCATTACCTACATCATCACCATTGCCCTCATCATCATAATCAGCAGCAATGGCAGTAGAGGCAGCAGTTGGTGTGGTGAACGCAGTAAGCCAGTGACCAGCAGGATACTGCTAACACAGTCAAAGCAATTATCATCAATGGCTTTGTGACAAGTGTATAAAAGGCTCCGCTTCACAACTGCATCTGATTGTGCTGACTGAGGCGCAGTCTCAGCAGACTTCCTTGAGCTCCTCTGTCTCTCATATAGAGGATGGAAGGATTGTTTACATATTCATTTGATAACAGACTAGTATTTGGCGTGTTATGAAAGTAGGGATGTGCTGCATATATGAGCGTCATCTTCACTGTATGCATATTTATAACAAAACGGAGCCTATAACAACTGCCTTCTTTCATTTTCATTGAAAATACAAAACATGCCCTCTCTTTTGCTGAATATCAGTTTCAATAATCAATAATGGCCATTATAAAAGTTTCACATACAATATGGTTTTACATTATGGGAAATAAAGGCATGCAAATACTCAATATACAGAATGTACGTGGTTAGATTAATTATTAATTTATTTTTGCGCTCAGCCAAAACATGTTACCCGAGAACAAGTAGCCTAATAGATTCAAAATACCAAAGTCGGGGAATATGTTGTTAGATAAAGACAACAAGATGAATTAAATATTATGTTTAGCAAATATAGTGAGATTAGATCCAGCGGGGCGATTCAGTGGTGCAGTAGGTAGTGCTGTCGCCTCACAGCAAGAAGGTGGCTGGGTCGCTGGTTCGAACCTCGGCTCAGTTGGCGTTTCTGTGTGGAGTTTGCATGTTCTCCCTGCGTTTGCGTGGGTTTCCTCCGGGTGCTCCGGTTTCCCCCACAGTCCAACGGCATGTGGTCCAGGTGAATTGGGTAGGCTAAATTGTCTGTAGTGAATGAGTGTGTGTGTGAATGTGTGTGTGGATGTTTCCCAGAGATGGGTTGTGGCTGGAAGGGCATCCGCTGCGTAAAAACTTGCTGGATAAGTTGGCGGTTCATTCCGCAGTGGCGACCCCAGATTAATAAAGGGACTAAGCTGACAAGACAATGAATGAATGAATGAATGAATAGATCCAGCGGGAGATGCTTCATGAACACTCCTACTAGCACAGCTCTCATCTGGGTAGATAGGCTACAGCGCTTGCCAGAGTGTGTGTGTGGTCAAGTGATGTTCGTTTCAGCGTTTTGGTGTGGACGGAGAGCTGCACTGAAAAAAGTGTTGCATGCAGAGCTGTTGCAAACAATTTATTTATGTTGAATTTAAACAAACAAATTAAGTTTAATAATGTTCAACTTCATTTGTTTGTTTAAATTCTACACAAATAAATTGTTTATAACCACTTAACGTAAAAAAAATTTAGTAAGTCCAAGTAATCATCTGTGAATAATTTTTTTTTAGTGTGTTCAGAAACGCTGGGTAATACGCTAGTTTTAAAACTAAAACGTATTCAAGAGTTCACACTTAGCTGATGATTGATTATAAGCAAGTTTTGCATGCTGTCCCGGGAGAGAGCCCTGAGCTCGAAGGTTCTTGAGCCCTGGGCTCCCTCCCGTTTGGAGGTAGAGAGCGGAGCCTCGAGCTCTGGTAGATCTCGACAACTCCCCTTTTTATAATAGCTAAAGATTAAGATTGAAGGCTATTAAAAGATATGCTGCATTATTGGATTACCTGTATTGAAATTTAGATTTAACGATTAACTTGTTGTACATGTTTTTGGAATGTGGGAGGAAACCAGAGAACCCGGGGAAAACCCACGCAAGCACGGGAAGAACATGCAAACTACACACAGAAACGACCACCGGCCTGTTCAGGAACTAGAACCGGTGACGTTCTTGCTGTGAGGCGACAATAGAAGGAAAGGTGAAAAGGTAGGGGTGGAAGGGGGGATTCTTCAAATCGAAGATGACTGTAGTGAGAAAACCCTGGCTCTTTATAGTGGTTAGGAATGGCCTGATTGGTGGATCAAGCATGCTAATGCAGAACCAGCCGTGTTCAATCATAATCACGTGCTCCTCTCGAAATTAGTTTATGAATAAACTTCACCTAGTGTAAACGGGGCCTGAGACGGCACAGCAGCGTTTTAGAACGAAAATGGCCTTTTCAGCGTTTCCAAAACGCTCCGTTTTCGGCGCTCGAAAACTCCGGCAAAGTGTGGACGGATGGCGTAACCGTAGCAAAACTTGTGCGTTTTAAAACTAATATGCATTAGTGTAAAACAGGGCCTTAATGTGTTTATTCCACTCCACTATGGCTGTGTACACACTATACTACACACATGTCTGTCAAAACAGCTTCCAAAGGTTGATTATGCATTATAGGAGCCCTTTAACACTGCGTTTTCCTAAGACGGACCTGTCTATTGTCAGCTGTAAATGGCCTGGTTCTTGTTACTTATTATATCCAGGAAGGAAGTCTTATTTATCTGCATGAGAGGGTTGTGATCTTTCACACAAATTGTATGTTCCTAAAACCGGGCGCTTTACTCGAACTAAAGCTCTTAACTTCCTACAGATGATTCATATTCCTGAAAAAAGTAATAATAAACTGATATCTTGTGTCACTTTGCTCTGGGTATTTTCAGCTACTCTAAGCTGAACTGTGACACACAACTTCAGCACCAAATTACATGCACACCCCGGAGAAAGCTAATTTCAGAAAGCGTTTTAGGACCTTTATTTAGAGCATAAGCCGGTAGGCAGCATCTAAACCTGTGGTGAGGTGAAGCGCTTACTGCTATCTGCTAGCTCCCAATGTTCTTATGCTGTTTCCCCACCCCTGCGTTAGTGGTAGCCGGGCCTAAATGGTCATTGCTGAAGGGACTACTTTAATTAAAGTCTTGTCTGTCAGCCGCCCCTCCGTGGCTCCCAGCCTGAAGCCGTGACAGATAGAGGCAGCTCTAATTGTCAGGGCTGGAGATAAAGTGAAATTTGAAATTGGGTGTGGGGGGACTACTACCACACAATGCACACACACACAAATACACACACAGACACACACCTCACTTTTGGCCCATGTGGTTGCCCAGCTGTGGTAGCAGTGGTGTTGTGAAGGAGGGGAAGTTAAGTAAACACTGAAGGGCCAGCAGGGGCTAAAGTACCCAGGATGGTTCAGATTAGTGCACCCTGTCAGTAAAGACTTCCATATTGTGCGGAGAAAGTTCCAGCTCGCCTCTGAGGCCCTGTTTACACTAGTGCGTTTTAGTTTTAAAACAGTGTTTTAGATCAAAAACGATCCGCGTCCACACTAGTGTTTCACCCTAGCATTTCTGAACATATCTCCGTCCACACTACGCCATCAAAAAACGTATATCACGTGACCATTCGCGCACTCTGGGCATGCGCGTTCTAGTATAAACAGGAGGCATGCGCCTCGCTCCGCATTTGTTTATTGTTAGTCAACAAATGCCATTTGAACGATGAACGCGATGACAAAGAAAGCAAGAGAGGTACTTTTGTGCACAGACGACGAGGTCGAGTTGTTACTAAACGTAACAAGTGAATAACTGCACAATGCTGCCTAAAACAGACAATAGTGCAGACAGCGCTCCCATTTCTGTGTCCGTGTTGTTGTTTACAGTGAAGGCTGGTCTGCTGTCTTCCGGTAGCATTAAAGCCATGTGTTATAGTCATGTGATAGGGGCTTGACGAATAAGGGAAGGATACGCAATGACACAAAAGCCCCAATCAGGTAGCGAATCTCAGCAGCCCCGCCTCCGTTTTCAGATGTCTCCGTTTTTCCTCATCCACACTGAGACGGAGCAGCAGCATTTCAGAATGAAAACGGCCTCTCCATTGTTTCCAAAACACTTTGGTTTTTGGTTTTTGGCGCTCGAAACAGATCCGCGTCCACACTAGCATTTCACCTAGCGTTTCTGAACATATCTCCGTCCACACTACGCCATCAAAAACGTATATCACGTGACCATTCGCACACTCTGGGCATGCGCGTTCTAGTATAAACAGGAAGCATGTGTCTCGCTCCGCATTTGTTTATTGTTAACAAGAGAAAGCAAGAGAGGTACTTTTGTGGGTTTATTGAAAGCAAGAGAGGTGCTTTTGTGGACAGACGGCGAGGTCGAGTTGTTACTAAACGTAACAAGTGAATAACTGCACAATGCTGCCTAAAACAGACAATAGTGCAGACAGCGCTCCCATTTCTGTGTCCGTGTTGTTGTTTACAGTGAAGGCTGGTCTGCTGTCTTCTGGTAGCGTTAAAGCCATGTGTTATAGTCATGTGATAGGGGCTTGACGATTAAGGGAAGGATACGCAATGACACAAAAGCCCCAATCAGGTAGCGAATCTCAGCAGCCCCGCCTCCGTTTTCAGATGTCTCCGTTTTCCCTCATCCACACTGAAGGCTGATTTATACTTCTGCGTCAAACGCCGGCGTATGCTACGTGTTAACGCATAGCCCTTTGCCGTGGCCGTCGGCGTCGCTGACGTGCACCTCTCAAAAAATGTACCTACACGTTGCAACGACGTGTAGCGTAAGCTCTGTGATTGGTCGGCTTGGTAGCGCTGACGAGTCTGGGTGGGACCGAGAGCCGCGTGAATGGTGCGAGCCTGATGGAGCGATTGTTTACAAGTGTGGAGTCCTGTGAAGGAGCTCCGGATGGAAAGTTTTGTTTTGTGTTTACCTCATAGTTAAAGTTGTTGCACGTCCGCCGGTTCCTGCCTCAAAATGAGCGAGTTTGAGCCACTTGTACGTCCAGGAAGTGTTCAGGAAAAGTAAAACAACAGCGAACTTGACACAGAGGAACATTTACACCTCACTGCCAACTAGCGTTTTGGAAGTGTTAATGCAGACCAACAGAAACAGCACGCAGAAGTATAAATGCACAGCTACGCGCATTGCATGTGCCGTGGGTTACGCCGGTCACTTGACGCAGAAGTATAAACCAGGCTTGAGACGGAGCAGCAGCGTTTCAGAATGAAAACGGCCTCCCCAGCATTTCCAAAACGCTTCGTTTTTGGCGCTCGAAAACTGAAAACCGAAAACATCTGTAGTGTGGACGGATGGCGTAACCGTAGCAAAACTTATGCGTTTTCAAACTAAAATGCATTAGTGTAAACGGGGCCTGAATCCAAGCTTTTATTGGGTGTGGGTTTTTTGTGAGATTCATGGTGGTCACTAACATACAGTATTGGCTTCATGCAAGGTAAAAGGACCCCAACTACATTCAAGGTGCACAGTTTCTGACTTAGCTAGTATGTAAACACATTGAAACCAGCCAGAACACTCTAGCAACTATCTAGAATTGCAGAATTATTTTGGGATCTTGTTCTTGGCCTTTTCTTTCTCATTCACACATATCTACATGCAAATGTTTTTGGCATTCTCAAACTCCTCTCGCCTAATTCCCCCACGGGCACACATGCTCACGATGGGATTGTGAGCCGCACAGATTGGAAGCGTCTGCAGGGAGAAGCATTTAAGAGGCAATATCTAGGCGGGGTACGCACAGGGTCTGTTTGGGGATTCCCGTGACGTGCTCAGCAAGTGTTAGTCACACATAACTGAATCTTTGCCTGGAAGATTGCACATGGACACCCTCACATCCTTGTAGGAATGCCTGAGTGGATGTGGAAGCAGAAGTGCATCTTGGGTGAGCAGAGCAAACGTTTGTGGCGGTGGGGTTTTAGGAAAGGCAGGGGAATGAAGGGCCCAGTGGTTTGTGGGAGGTTCCATCTGTTCTCTTCATGGCACAATAGGCTCCCTCTTGCATGACATGTTTTTCTGCCTCTCGCTGTTTCTCAGAGTGCTCGGCTCTGCTGAAAGAGAGGGAGCTTGAATAGAGCCCATGTCTCTTTTTGCGAGAATGTGTGTGTGTTCGTCACCGGCAAATCGGTATTTTTTTGTAAATAAGACATGTTGTGCTCATTTGCGTGCATGCACATTCAGATCCCGACAAACGACTGCACGTTTTGCATATCTTTGTCTGGTTCCGCAGGTGCCCATGCCGCCTCGTTTTTTTCCAAAGGTCTCCTTAATAATCAGTAATGTGACTTTGTATATGTCGACGGGTGTTGCTCTGTGTGTGGCTACGGTGTACGTGTGAACGGCAGGGACTGCTCTGCGGTCACATGATTGAGTAGTCATCCATGTCTTTGAGGCTGAGAGAGCATCAAAAGGCCCTTTGTTTACAACTGGAGTGTGGAAATCCTGAGCAGGCTCTTTGGCCCTACAGGGTTGGATAATGCTCCCAGTGGGGCTCTCTCCCCTTCCCCTCCTTTCTCTGGTCTGAGAGAGTCCAGCATCTTTTCTCTCGCTCACATTCGGCTCTGTTATCTCTCTGTGTGTCCCTCCCTCGTTCTCTCATGATGTTATTGAGTAACACTTTGTTTTGGAGCTAGTGTTGGTACAGTTCGGTCGCACTGGGAATAAAGGCTATTTGGGGTTCACGGGGCAGAGAATGCATTACCGTGGCAACTGTTTGAGAGGCCCCAACCTCAAAGGAAAGAACCAGGCCATGTGACTGTACTACAGAGAGGCTTAAATCATCCACCCACCACCCTTTCTTTCAGATTTCGAGAACAAGCTCACTCGTTCATGAGAGCAGACGGAATTCGCAGAGGTTTCTGCATCTTCAATATTAATTTTGGGGGAAATTCTACGTAATATATTTTAACAAGGCAATCCACCTGTTGACTTATGGGTAGAAATGTACAAGGCTATACACATTTAGGGTACAACAATTGTCTTAGAGGTCAAGAACAATTTTCATACCACAAAAACTACAGGCATCCATTGGCACACATGCCTAGTCCAACAACACTCCCCTCTAACCCCATTTAGTTTAGTCAAAAACAAGTGTTGCCCACTGATTAAATATTGATTAAATACTACTGACTAGGGAAAATCTAGACATTCACAGAGTTTGTGACAAATAATGAGGTTGTTTAGTTGTGAATTTAGAAATTTAGCTGCTTTATTTTAACAGTTGTCATGATGACACTCTCAGAAATCAAGGCACGCGAGCTGTCACTGGGGTGGTACCTTTTCAAAAGGTACACATTTGTACCTATAGGGTCCATGTTGGTACCTTAAAAGTATATATTAGTACCTACAAATTTTAAGAGGAACACTTTTGTACTTTTTAGGTATTAAGATGTACATTAGGTATTTATATGGAGCTTTAAGGTACAAATTTGTACCTTTTGAAAAGGTACCACCCTTGTGACAGCTCGTGTACCTTTATTTCTAATAGAGCGTAAGGACAAACAGAATATACAGAATTCGAAGACCACACAAGGTCAAAACACTATATGAAAACGGAATTAAAGGACCATTTTTGTTGTTTCAGCACACAGCATCACTGACAAACCCAGTGGCAAAATGTTTGGAATGAAAATGTTTGTCCGGCTAATAATTATGAACCTGTCTGGCGACTGACAGATGTTCTCACAGCAAATTTTCAGATTTCCAAAGACCCAGATTTACTTATTTATACTCAAATCACTCTGTCCCTCACTCTGCTACCTCTCTCTCACTCTTTCTGCCCAGGCATGACAGCATAATCCCTGAGTAAATAGAGGGATAGTGTAAAGATGCAGACTCCATGGCCGTTCAGAAATCTATCCAGCGTCTCTGCTCTGCCGAGCTCCAATAGAACAGCTGCCTCCCCCGGGCACCGAGGAAACGAAATGTCACAAGCGAAATAAAGGCTCCCGTTCCGATTGTGTACCTTCTGTCAGAAAACGCCACTTTCCCCAATACTGCACTTAGTCTTTAATGCACTGCTTGACTTTGCCGATGCTGGGTGGCCTTTTCTTTGGAGAAAATAACTTGTTTGTTGTCATTTTCCAAGCCTTTTCCTTTCAGTCCCACCACTGCTGCAAGGGTAAAGAAAGAATATGATACAGTAGGATTGTTGATCGCGTAAGGCAATGTGAAAGATTCAACATAGGCTCATTCTACAAACATAGCCCTATATACGTTTCTGGCGATCACAATTATGTAACCAGAAGTACGTATGGCTGCATTTTGTTTTTAAAACAAAACACTTTTCTTTTTCTGGATTGCTATTTAAAATTGTTGATTGAGTTTAAGGAAGTGGGTGGACGGGTCAATCGGTGCTTTTTAAAATACTATTGGTTGGGTTTAGGGGCGAGGCAGTGGCACAGTAGGTAGTGCTGTCGCCTCGCAGCAAGAAGGTCGCTGGGTCACTGGTTCGAACCTCAGCTCAGTTGGCGTTTCTGTGTGGAGTTTGCATGTTCTCCCTGCCTTCGCATGGGTTTTGGGTACAGGTGAATTGGGTAGGCTAAATTGTCCGTAGTGTATGAGTGTGCGTGTGTGTGTAAATGTGTGTGTGGATGTTTCCCAGAGATGGGTTGCGACTGGAAGGGTATCCACTGCGTTAAAAATTGCTGGGTAAGTTGGCGGTTCATTCCGCTGTGTCAACCCCGGATTAACAAAGGGACTAAGCCGACAAGAAAATGAATGAATGGTTGGGTTTAGGGGAGGAGGAGGGTGGGTAGGTCGATCGGTCAGTCAGTCGACAGTCAGTCTAGTGGATTTATGCTAGAAGAGCAGGCTCGAATGGCATTCGCAAGAGGAATTTGAGATCTTAAAACGTACACAGCAGCCTCTGGTGGATTCGCGAAAACAAAAACTGCGAAAAAACGTACCTCCTGAGACGTATTTGGTGCTCTCCAGAAATTTATATGGTGGTACGTTTTCAGAATGAGCTGGGTTGCAAAGATTTGGTGTTCATGACTTTCTTCTTTGATTCTCAGGACCTCCTTCAAGCCAAAGCCCTTTAGTTTATTTATTTATATTCTTTCAACTTAGTCCCTGATTTATCAGGGCTTGCTACAGTAGAATGAACCGCCAACTGCTCCGGCATATGCTTTAAGCAGCGGATGCCCTTCCAGCTGGAACTTAGTACTGGCAAACAAAGCCATTTCCACTGAAGACCTATTGAAGACTTGAATGACTTATTAAGGCCAAATTATTGACAAATTAAGGCCAAATGTGAGGCAAACTTAATATGTTATTAAATGGATCTCATTTGGGAAATTTCCTGGACTACTGTGTCAATTAAAAGGCTTCAGGTTTGCTCTGTACTCATCCATCAGAAGAATATCAGATCGTGTAAGGAAATGTGAAAGATTTGGCGTTTATGATTTTCTGCTTTCCTTCTTAGGACCTCCTTCAAGCCAAAGCCATTTCATTAATTTTTTCTTTTGGCTTAGTCCCTGATATATCACAGTGGAATGAACCACCAACTACTCCAGTATATGTTTTAGGCAGCGGATGGCCTTCCAGCTGCAACCCAGTACTGGGAAACAAAACCATTTCCAATGAAGAGATTTTGAAGACTTGAATATGATACGAAATGCATCCGGGATAAATTAAGGCCAAATCCAAGGCAAACTGATTATGTTATTAGATAGATCTCATTTGTGAAAATTCCTGAGCTCCCATGACAGTCAAAAAGCTTAAGGTTTGCTCTTTACACATCTATCAGAAAATTATCTGATCGCTTAAGGCAATGGTCCTCAACCACCAGGCCACGAATTGGTACCAGTGCGTAGATCAATCAGTACCAGGCCGCACAGGAAAGCATTAATTATTTACTTTTTTTTTTATCTGAGTCTGAACAGTCTTTTATTTTGAAAAATGACTACATCTCGGTCACTTGAGCACCCAAGTTTAACCCACAAGCAGCCAAATGAGTTAGAAACAGACGTCTTTGGAAAGTTTCTTTGCTAAGAAGACAAGGCCCAGGGAAGGAACTGCGATCTGCCAAGTGATGGATCTGCAACCTATTTGTCAACATATCAGGAGAATCCAGCATGTCTGTGCAAAAAGATCAACTGATGGAGATTTTTAGGAGCCCTTCTAATATCACGTCTTTTCTAAAGTTCACACAAGTTCGTTATTTCCAATGGAGGTGCGCGGCTTGTGCCTTCCAGACGCACCCAGTTAAATGAATCCCGCGAACGCACTGCAAGTCACGTGGCAACAACTGACGAATCAGCTTCGGCTTGTACGAAATACACATGTCAGTTGACTAATTATCTCAGACAAACACAAAAAAAAAAAAAAACACTGCAGTGCTTTGTAATTTTCTCCATAAATATAACTTGTATCAGAGTTACAGCAATGTTTTGTCAGCTTGTCATCCTCTGAGCAAACTGTTGATGGTAGCCTAGCAATCTACAAATCACCGAACACCCCCGCCCCCTCTGGTTTTGGGTAAAACTATTCAGCGTTGCCCACTGGCTTAAACGAATGTGCAAGATTTGCTGTTCATGAGTTTCTGCTTTGCTTCAAGGGACCTCCTTCAAGCCAGTTCAAATGAAGACATATTGAAGACTTCAATGTGATACGAA